>NC_079193.1:19446939-19499047 GCF_029499605.1 Hyla sarda
CCTTCATTATCTACACACGTCCTTGTCCCTGGTTGTCCTTACTTGGAGCCCTTTTGGTAGGTACCAACTCCTACATATCGGGGACACCTTGGAGATCATTAACCAATTCATAAATAAATAAAACCCACACAAAAGTGGACTAACTTTATACATAAAAGCGTATTACTTATTATGCATAAAACGTATATATTACAGAGCTGTACTCACTATTCTGCAGGTGGAGTCATTGTCCCGCATTTATTAAGGGTGGAGAACAGTTTTCTTTTTGGGTTTTAATTCCCTACAAATTTTTTTTTCCACGGTATTTACTAAGCTTTGCCTATATTTAGCAGATTTTTTATTTTTTTTATTTATTTATTTATTTTTAACACTCTGATCTGTAGGGTTTTCACCACATGTTCTATGGAAACCTTAGGGTACGTTCACACGCGTGGATTTTCGGAGCGTATTTAGCTGCGGATCCGCCGGTGAAGGCCTGCTCTGTGGTGGCTTTACATGTGCCTGCTGGTAGCAGCAATACGCCGCTACCAGCAGACACACCTGCAGCGATGTGCACGGCGTACCTCGCACACCGCGGCCGCTCTCCCTGCTCTGAGCTAGGCAGAGAGCTCCCGCGATGTGCGAGTATACTGCGACTCGCACATGGAAGGGTGCCTGTTGGCAGCGGCGTATTGCCACTACGAGCAGGCACATGTAAAGCCAGCATAGAGCGGGGCCTTCACCGGCGATCTGCAGCGTAAAAATACGTTTAAAATCCGCACGTGTGAACATACCCTTAGTAAGTATGTTGGGTTTAGGTGAAAATGTCAATGACACGCCCTTTTTCACAACAGCCACGCCCCTTTTTTGCGGGTTTCCACAGTAAAATAGAAAGTTAGTCAGGTTTTTTTTTCAATTCTGGTGCAGACAGAATTACTGACGCAATGCGCCAGAATCTGGCGCACAACCCAACGAAACATGTCAGGTTTAAAATTGTAAATCAGGGCCATTGTGTACATACATTACATTACTTATCCTGTACTGATCCTGATAATATCCTGTATTATACTCCAGAGCTGTACTCACTATTCTGCTGGTGTACATACATTACATTACTTATCCTGTACTGATCCTGATAATATCCTGTATTATACTCCAGAGCTGTACTCACTATTCTGCTGGTGATGTCACTCTGTACATACATTACATTACTTATCCTGTACTGATCCTGAGTTATATATCAGACAGGAGGCTCATATCTTATGCATTAATCTTCCTTTATTAATGCCCATAGCAGAAATTCAAAACTCTTAATGAATTTTTACTAAAAAACTTTTAAAGAACCACTTAAAACTACAACTCCCAGCAGTCCATAGGGTGTATTGACCAATCCCTGGCCGGGATGCTTGGTATATAAGGGACTGCTTCCATTGTCTCCTCCTCTTTCTTTCTGCTCATAGCAGAACTTCAGATAAGTATTATCACTGTTGTTTTACTGTCTGGGCATTTCAGGTATAGGTCTGTATTCTATAATACAGTCCTCCCTGTTGCCCTGTGTTTCCATTCTATTCTATTTCCATTCTATTCTATTATATTTTCGATTATACAATCTATTGTTCTATACTCTGACTTTAACCCCTTAAGGACCGGAGGTTTTTCCGTTTTTGCATTTTCGTTTTTTGCTCCTTGCCTTTAAAAAATCATAACTCTTTCAAATTTACACCTAAAAATCCATATGATGGCTTATTTTTTGCGCCACCAATTCTACTTTGTAATGACGTCAGTCATTTTGCCCAAAAATCTATGGTGAAGCGGGAAAAAAAATCATTGTGCGACAAAATTGAAAAAAAAAAACGCTGTTTTGTAACTTTTGGGGGCTTCCGTTTCTACGTAGTACATTTTTCGGTAAAAATGACACCTGATATGTATTCTGTAGGTCCATACGATTAAAATGATACCCTACTTTTATAGGTTTGATTTTGTCGGACTTCTGGAAAAAATCATAACTACATGCAGGAAAATTAATACGTTTAAAATTGTCATCTTCTGACCCCTATAACTTTTTTATTTTTCCCTGTATGGGGCGGTATGAGGGCTCATTTTTTGCGCCGTGATCTGAAGTTTTTAACGGTACCATTTTTGCATTGATAGGACTTATTGATCACTTTTTATTCATTTTTAAATGATATAAAAAGTGACCAAAAATGCACTATTTTGGACTTTGGAATTTTTTTGCGCGCACGCCATTGACCGAGCGGTTTAATTAATGATATATTTTTATAATTCGGACATTTCCGCACGCGGTGATACCACATATGTTTATTTTTATTTTTATTTACACTGTGTTTTTTTTTTTATTGGAAAAGGGGGGTGATTCAAACTTTTAATAGGGGAGGAGTTAAATGATCTTTATTCACTTTTTTTTTTCACTTTTTTTTTTGCAGTGTTATAGGTCCCATAGGGACCTATAACACTGCACACACTGATCTTTTACATTGATCACTGGTTTCTCATAAGAAACCAGTGATCAACGATTCTGCCGGATGACTGCTCATGCCTGGATCTCAGGCACTGAGCAGTCATTCGGCGATCGGACAGCGAGGAGGCAGGAAGGGGCCCTCCCGCTGTCCTGTCAGCTGTTCGGGATGCCGCGATTTCACCGCGGCTATCCCGAACAGCCCACTGAGCTAGCCGGGATGCTTTCGGTTTCACTTTAGACGCGGCGTTCAACTTTGAACGCCGCGTCTAAAGGGTTAATAGCGCGCGGCACAGCGATCAATGCCGCGCGCTATTAGCCACGGGTCCCGGCCGTTGTTAGAGGCCGGGCCCGACCCGCTATGACGCGGGGCCACGCCGTGGCCCCGCGTTATAGATCGGGAGTGGACACATGACGTTCCAGTACGTCATGTGTCCTTAAGGGGTTAATATTGCTGCGCCCTTTATACCCCGCTCCGGGTTTTTCCCCTGTCAACGGCACACGCCGTCCCTGTGCGGCGCCTGTCACAAGTTTCAACTCATTTCTTCTTCAGCGCCATCTTCGGCACCATTTTGTTTACTTTTCCTCTTCTTCTTTCCTCCTTTTCGCGCTCGCTCCGCGCGGAGGGGAGGTAGGCGTGTCTTAGTCAGCTAGCTCGTCCTATCTGTACACAGTGAGCGGTAATCTCGCGAGATTACGCCGCTCTGCGATTTTCAACGCTCCTCCCTGCATCGCAATCTCCAGTTCAGTGAGAACGGCGTGAGGGACGGAGCCTGGACTAGTTTTTGCTGTATACTGTCGGTATTTACTGGGAATTTATTCCCTCTTACCCCTTACTGTCCCCAGCTTACCTCTATAGAGCCCTTTGTAGACATTAACTGCTACAGCCCCTGGGTACATTCATATACCCCATACTGGTTAACATTATGGCAGATGACAAGACTACTAGTTCCCCCAGGGGAGAGGATCCTACCTTGGATGCACCCCTTTACCTGACTGCTGCCCAGATCCAAGATCTGATAAACAAATCAGTGCAAGCAGCGATGTCCTCTGTCCTGCCTCCCAAAAGTTTGCAGCATCCTGCACATACCTCTCAGAAACCCTCATGCAGTGGCGAACCACCCTATAAAAAGGTAAAGCGTCTCAGAAACGCAATCATACCATCATGGTATCTGACTCCCCGGCAGGGGAAGTAAATTTTATGCACCAGGCAGTTCCCGACCCGGCCTGCCGACCCACTTTGCCTCCAGACTCTAATAGACCCCTGGCCCCGGGGAGTTGCGCAAGCAGGGGCAACGATCCGCTAGACGGACCAAACCGGATTCATTTGTAAATTCTACAGATGAAGAATCCTCCGCAGAATCCGAAGTGGCTGATGCCAATGAGTCTGACAGTGCAATAGAGGATAGTGGGCATATGGCGATCCCTGAGGACGCTAACCCTGTACCCCAGGGTGACATTGTGTTAGACTCTCGTGGAGAGCCTTTCTTTGACCCAGAGGCTATTACCCACCCGCGCTCTGGAGACTGGGCTCCCACCCCTGAAGTGTCCCAATATATAGAACATTGGGCTCGCAGGTCGGTGGATAAGGCTAACCGCAACAAGTTAAAGGCGGAATGCCCCCGACCATGCATTCCCAAGAAGGTGGTGCTTACGCCCGAAATTGACCCCATACTCTTAAGATACCTCACTAAACATGGAAAATATTCCAAGAAGGGTATCGAGAGGTCCTTTAGGACCATCCAGGATCGAATCTTGGACCTCTTCGGCCCTGTCACCATGATTCTCAATCTATCGGAACAGGCGGCGGCAACTGATCAACCGATCGATCTGCTGCAACTTAGAGGTTGGGCCCAAAGAGCAGTATGTCTGCTCGGGTGTGCAAACACCACTTGTGCGACTGAACGTCGACGATCAATCTCACTTAGCGGAGACTGAGCCCGGACCCGCTGCCGAGGGCCTTCTCTTCGGAGATACCCTTATCAAGGATATCAACAAGATGGTCGGGCTGTATACCAGCCTTGACAAAGCCCAAACATCCCTTAAGAAATCGGGTTCGGCTAAGGTTTTCACAACGGCCGGCAGAAGCAGGAGCCGATCTGCCGGCCGCAACTACACTACTAGGCCGTACAACAGAGCTCCAGCTCCTCAGTACAACCAGGCTCCACAACCCTACCCTGTGCCAGTCGCACAATCATCACCCTTTTTCCCACCCCGCGGAGGTCCTTGGAGAGGACGTGGAGGAAGAGGTTACCCCTGCTCCAGACATACTACCGGTGAGTACAACACACCTGAGTTCTTTTCCCATTCCCGTAGGGGGCAGACTGCAACATTTTATCCACGCATGGTCAGCAATTACTGCAGACGCATGGATACTCCGGACAGTGGCAGGGTATCAAATAGAATTCTGTTCCCAACCAGACTTGACTTTAATTCCACATCCCATCCGGTTCTCCGAACTAAACGTTGCTCTTATAGACAACGAATTGCAGGACCTTCTGTCCAAACAAGCGGTGATGGAGGTGGACCCCCTTTCCCCGGGGTTCCTCAGCAACCTCTTCCTAGTCAAAAAGAAAGGGGGAGGTTATCGCCCTGTCATAAACTTGCGAAATCTCAACCAACATGTCGTTTATCGACATTTCAAGATGGAAGGCACCCACTTTCTGCGGGACCTTCTACAACCAGGAGACTGGTTGGTAAAGGTAGATCTGAAAGACGCCTATCTCACGGTTCCCATACATCAGGCCTCCCAACACTTCCTACGTTTCCTGTGGAGAACCAGAATGTGGCAATTTACTTGCCTACCCTTCGGTCTCTCGTCCGCCCCATGGCGTTTCACCAAACTTCTGAAACCGGTGGTGGCAGCCCTAAGGAGCAGGGGAGTGAGATTGATTATATATCTAGACGACCTGCTCATCATGGCTCGTTCCAAACCTCAAGCGGAGGAACATGCCGGCTGGACGGTTCAATTGTTACAACACTTAGGATTCATCATCAATCACGAGAAGTCAGTTCTCGTCCCAGCTCGGGAGATGGAATTTTTGGGATTCTTGGTGGACACCGATCATGCTGTCCTCAAATTACCCAAAACCAAGCTGACTACCATCCGCAAGGAAATCAGGGCCGTGTTACACAAACGACGAGTGTCGTTACGTGTGCTAGCTCGCCTGGTCGGACTTTTATCAGCCTCCATACAGGCCATATTTCCCGCCCCTCTCCATTATCGGGCCCTTCAAAGGCTCAAGTCACTACATTTGCGACAAGGGCTTTGTTACGCGGACGAAGTTCCCCTATGTCCGGAAGCCGTAGTGGAACTTCGGTGGTGGTTGCGTCATGCCGTCGAATGGAACGGCAAGACCATCTTCAGTCCCACTCCAGACTTCATTTTGGAGTCGGATGCGAGTCGTCACGGTTGGGGTGCTCGATGCGGTCTCTCTTCAACAGGAGGGACATGGTCCGCAGAGGAGTCTCTGCTGCACATCAATGCGCTGGAGCTTCTGGCAGCATTTTTTGCCATCAGGAGCCTTCTACCTCGGGCATCCAATTGCTGTGTATTGTTGCGCATGGACAATATGTCTGCGGTCCAATATGTCAATCGATTGGGGGGTCCCAGGTCCAGAATACTTGCAGACCTCGCGAGGGAGCTTTGGCATTTTTGCCTTGCCCGCAGCATTGTGCCGATAGCGGAATACATTCCGGGGGCTTCCAACATGGTGGCGGACTGGAACTCACGCTACTTGACAGATTCCAGCGATTGGCGGCTGGACCGATCAGTCTTTCAGTCCATTTGCCGCCTGTGGGGTCCACTCTCTATGGACCTGTTCGCCTCCCGACTCAATCATCAACTACCCCGCTTTTACAGCTGGAGGCCGGATCCAGAAGCATACGCGGTAGACGCCGTCCGCCACATATGGCCCCGGGGGACGCACTATGCATTCCCACCGTTCTCAATGATCCTCAGGGTGCTTCTACATATAACGAACCTGAGGGCGTTGGTGGTGGTGATCACTCCCTGGTGGCCGACACAGCCATGGTTTCCCCTTCTTCTGGGGATGACTGTGGATTTTCCCAGATTGCTCCCTCAGCTCCCTCATCTCCTGTCCAATCCGACAGGGGATCTTCATCCTCTGATCACAGACCACACCCTGCATCTCCTCGCATGGTTGGTTTCGGGGTGCCAGACACAGATAAAGACCTTTCAAGATCAGCTAGGGACCTCCTTGCCTTGGCCTGGGCCCCCGGGACTAGATCGGCATATCGATCAGCCTGGAGACTCTGGGTACGTTGGTGTGATCAACGGCAAGTTGATCCCGTTCAGGCACCTGTGTCTGTAGTGGCCAACTATTTGGCGGATTCTTTTGAATCCGGAAAATCTTATAGTTCTATCAATGTGTACCGATCTGCAATCTCTGCTTATCACACTCCAGTGGATTCTCTACCAGTAGGCAAACACCCTTTGGTATGTCGCCTCCTGAGAGGCGTTAAATTTAAACGTCCTCCTCGCCCCAAGTATCAAGCCACCTGGGACGTATCTAAAGTCCTATCCATGTTCTCGGCATGGGAGGACAATGACGCACTTTCTCTAAAATTGCTGTCCTTCAAGCTTACGGTGCTTCTATGCTTGATCTCCATCAAGCGTGTATCGGACGTTCGGGCTTTAGACATCTCCAGGCGACAATTCTCGCCATTAGGAGTTAAATTCTCTGTCGTACGTAGGACAAAAACCGGACTTCATTCTGTTTTCTATCCTTCTTTTCCCACACATCCACGCTTGTGTGTGGTCCGCTGTCTTCAGTCATATGAGTCTCAGACTGCTTTGCTACGTTCCTCGGAATCCTCCCAACTCCTCATCTCTTACGTGCGTCCTCACCAACCGGTGGCTTCAGCCACTCTAGCACGGTGGGTACGGTCTGCTATGGATATGGCAGGGATTGACGTTTCCCTGTTCGGGGCCCACTCGACCAGAGGTGCGATGGCTACTAAAGTGGTCACCGCGGGAGGTTCCCTGGCAGATCTATTGATGGCAGCGGATTGGTCTTCAGAGAACACCTTCCGTCACTTTTATTTTAGACCGGAGGAACACATATCTATGTCAATTCTGTAATTTGTCTGTCATGTATTTATATCATTCTTATGTCTAGCTTTGAACTTGCATAAGATATGAGCCTCCTGTCTGATATATAAATCTAGATTTTCCTAGCTTGTGACGGAAAATATTAGTTATATGAAGACAGGAGGCGAGTATCTTCCCACCCAACCCAACCCTGTCATGGTATTCCTTTTCTTCCCAGGCTACTGAAGACGGCATCCTACATGTCGGAGGCTGAGGTGTTCCGGAATTTTTTCCTACTCGTTATGGTGTCCCCGTTGGGACATGGTTTCGGCCCGGTGATTCGAGGTCCTATGGAATCGGTTTGGGTTCTATCGTGATTCCAGGTTCAAGTTGCGGCTACAGTTTCGCATCAAGAAAGAGGAGGAGACAATGGAAGCAGTCCCTTATATACCAAGCATCCCGGCAAGGGATTGGTCAATACACCCTATGGACTGCTGGGAGTTGTAGTTTTAAGTGGTTCTTTAAAAGTTTTTTAGTAAAAATTCATTAAAAGAGTTTTGAATTTCTGCTATGGGCATTAATAAAGGAAGATTAATGCATAAGATACTCGCCTCCTGTCTTCATATAACTAATATTTTCCGTCACAAGCTAGGAAAATCTAGATTTATATCCTGTATTATGCTCCAGAGCTGTACTCACTATTCTGCTGGTGAGGTCACTGTGTACATACATTACATTACTTATCCTGTACTGATCCTGAGATATATCCTGTATTATACTCCAGAGCTGTACTCACTATTCTGCTGGTGAGGTCACTGTGTACATACATTACATTACTTATCCTGTACTGATCCTGAGTTATATCCTGTATTATACTCCAGAGCTGTACTCACTATTCTGCTGGTGATGTCACTCTGTACATACATTACTTATCCTGTACTGATCCTGAGTTATATCCTGTATTATACTCCAGAGCTGTACTCACTATTCTGCTGGTGGGGTCACTGTGTACATACATTACATTATTTATCCTGTACTGATCCTGAGTTATATCCTGTATTATACTCCAGAGCTGTACTCCCTGTTCTGCTGGTGGGGTCACTGTGTACATACATTACATTACTTATCCTGTACTGATCCTGAGTTATATCCTGTATTATACTCCAGAGCTGCACTCACTATTCTGCTGGTGAGGTCACTGTGTACATACATTACATTACTTATCCTGTACTGATCCTGAGTTATATCCTGTATTATACTCCAGAGTGGCACTCACTATTCTGCTGGTGAGGTCACTGTGTACATACATTACATTACTTATCCTGTACTGATCCTGAGTTATATCCTGTATTATACCCCAGAGCTGTACTCACTATTCTGCTGGTGAGGTCACTGTGTACATACATTATATTACTTATCCTGTACTGATTCTGAGGTTTATCAAAATTTTTTTTTTTGTTTTACATTTTTAAATGTGACCACATGACAAGCACTGACCTTTGGTGACCTCTATGTCTTTCCTGTTGCCGGCCAAGGTACTGTAGATCTTCCTAATAAGCTCCATGTTGTTCAGCAAGGAATTAAATCCATTGAAGTAGGAGAAGCTGACCTGGTGAGATATGGTGCCTCCAGCCGCCTGCGAGGAAACACGGGGAGAGGCGGAAGAGACGGTTAGCCGTACATAAGAGCGAGCAAAAAGATTTACGCACACGACAATGCGAGCTGTCACACAAAATACATTTCTCCTGCTAATAAACTCTGAACAAGCCTGAGCCGAGAACCTAAACAAATGCACATGGCGGCGGGTTACACCGCTCGGCCCGCGCTGATTTACAAGGCTAAGGTTTCAGTATTGCTGGGGTCAGAAGTATTTTACAAGACTATTTCAGGTAATGAATGTGAAAATATCGCAACGTAACGTGCCAAGGAGGAAGCAAGAAAACAGAACCCAGCACCACGGGGATAGGGACGGCACAGGGATTATTTTTGCGCATTAAAAGAAAACGATGTTATATATATTATAACATACTTCGCTATCGGTACGGATAGATGGCGGAGGTTAAAAAGTTGTTCAAATAGGACAATTTCTTGAATTAAACGGGGTTCTTCACTAGGACAATCGCTACATATTAAGAGGGTCATGTGAGATGATCACAAAGTGTCCTCCTGCTGCGACCCATCCGTGATCAGCTGTGATCAGCCAGGAAGCTGAGCAGTAAGTGTTCAGCTTCCCTGCAGCACTGCCACAGAAGAAATTTGGAGGAATCCGGTTAAAAAAAAAAGTTTTTAAATCAACTAGTGCCAGAATGGAAAAATATGGTAAAAAAAATCTTCCAGTACTTATCAGCTGCTGTATGCTCCACAGGAAGTTCTTTTCTTTTTGAATTTCCTTTCCGTCTGACCACAGTGCTCTCTGCTGACACCTCTGTCCGTGTCAGGAACTGTGCAGTGTAGGAGAGGTTTGCTATGGGGATTGTCTCCTACTCTGGACAGTTCCTGACACGGACAGAGGTGTCAGCAGAGAGCACTGTGGTCAGACTGAAAGGAAATTCAAAAAGAAAAGAACTTCCTGTGGAGCATACAGCAGCTCATAAGTACAGGAAGGGTTAAGATTTTTTTAATAGAAGTAATTTTACAAATCTGTAACTTTCTGGCACCAGTTGATTAAAAAAAAAATGTGCTTAATACCAGAGTACCCCATTAAAGGGGTACTCCGCTGATAGACATCTTATCCCCTGTCCAAAGGAGAGTGGATGAGATGTCTGATTGCGGCGGTCATGCTGCTGGGGCCCTCCACGATTTCCCGCAGCACTCTGCGTTCTAAACAAATACAGGGTTCTTGTGGCAGTGGTCGTGAAGTTACGGCCACACAACCTTGTGGCATCACGCTATGCCCCCTCCATTCATGTCCTATAGACATGAATAAAGGGGGCGTGACATGACAAGGGGGCGCAGCCATGACATCATGATCCTGGCCTCCGGTTCAGAGCGTTCTGAACAAAATTTTCAAAATGCTGGAGTACCCCTTTAAGCATTACACTGTGTATTTATATCAATAGGGTTTACTGTGTAAGGCTATGTGCACATGGTGAAGATTAGGGGGGGGGGGGTCAGGATTAAGGGGGGGGGGGTCAGGACTAAGGGGGGGGGGGGGGGGGGTCAGGATTAAGGAGTGAGAGGGAGCCCGCTGTAAAGAAGAAAAGATTGTCCCTGTGCAGAGGGTCACATTCTGCTACAGGGACACAGTTTTCTTCATTACACCGGTCCACTCAGAACATATGAACAATTGGCCAAACCAACTGTTTATGTGCATTGGGGGGGGGGGGGTGTATCAGTCCATAGAGTGATATTAATAAAGTCTAAAAGCGTTTACTTACAGCCACCAGGCACTGCTCCACGAATGGCGTCAAGACATGCGGACGGATGGTCACCATGATGTCCCTGAAGTCCATGGCGTTGATTGTTCCGGTGTGGTCTGTGTCACGCTGTACGAACGCTTGTCTGGCATGCTCCAGTTGTATTTCCTACAATTATAGAGCACAAAAGGGGTCACAAAACATCGCAGTCCCCCATGCGACTGAACTGAACACATCAGCTCATATCTTGTCCTGATACTGTATAGATGCGGACATAAACACATATGGGGAGATATGTTGCGGTAAATCAGTTTCGTATACATTAATAAGGTTGTTTCTGCAAGAGTTCAAACCTCTAGGGCAGGGTTATCCAACTGGTGTGCCTCCAGCAGTTGCAAGACTACAACTCCCAGCATGCACGGACAGCCGAAGGCTGTCCGTGCATGCTGGGAGTTGTAGTTTTGCAACAGCTGGAGGCACACAGGTTGGATAACACTGCCCTAGAGGTTTCTTCCACAGGGGTTTTTTCCTCTTCCGTCATCCTCCAGCACACCAAAGAAAAAAAAACCTATGGGAGAAACCAATAGGGCAGCGTTATCCAACCAGTGTGCCTTTAGCTAATGTTGTACGGGCATGCTGTAGTTAAATGGTCACCGTTTTTCCAAACACCATTCCCTGTGTGATTCCTAATATATTTGTTAATTGCTTTATTAACTAAAAATAAGTCTTGGCCACTAGGGGTCTCCCTTCTTTGCAATCTGCAGTCCACTGCCTGCTGTCAGGGGACATCTGTCTGTAGTAACAGCTAGATCAGGACAAACCGCAGGAAGTGGGGGGAGGGATTAGCATCTGCTCTGCGCAGGAGAAAGCCTGGGATGTGTACCTGCGAGCTGAGCCAGTCTGCCTGCTGAAGATGATCCATAAAGGTAAATCAAGGCCTTCCTCTCATCTCTGACAACCCATATAACAGAGCAGTGGTGTAAATACCGGTGTACCTACTGCTGTACGTCCACAGTGCTGCAGTGTACTTCCCCTCCATTTAGCGTCTCAGCAGCAGCCTGTGTAACCCCTTGATTGCTGAGGTTTTACATTTCTGCTCACACAGAACCTTGCAAACCCAGTGTATCAGTAGCCCAATCTCCCCTCCAGATGCCATTTATAGGACAGTCAGCCTGTTCAGTGCACTTTCACAAGCACATTCATGACACAGCAGTAAGGACCGAATGTTGTGATTGGCTAGGCAACTAAGGGAGTAAGTGCCTGTGCGTGTTCTGCTGGAAAACAGCTCAGCTATTGTCCTACCCTGAAATAGAGAGAATAAGTAGCTGCGTACCATAGAAGGGGGCTCTCAGGAGCCAAATAACAGCAGTGAGAGTACTAACATCACCTTATCAGTGTAATATAACCAGATATTTAAAAATCCTTCGAAACGGCAGCTTGAACTTCTCACTTCACTCCACATTAAAGCTTTTTTAACTGTAGTTAAAAGTTTTTCCCAAAGCAAGTGACATTATAGCCATAGATTACACCATCACCTGTTAACGTCTGGAATCCTTACAAATTGTTAGAATATGGTAGCCACAGTGCCCTATGGGAGGAGCACCACTTCTACCAATAGTACACACCATCCTGCTGTCCTGACTTCTCTTGTCTAATATCCTTTTAGAGGCAACTATATCACTGTTCTATTACTCTGGATCAGCCGGTCATGAATGCTTGGCTCATAGCTAGTTTAGAGTTTCTGATTGGTTAGCCTCTCTTCAAATATCCTTGTCTTTTGCAGTATTGTGCAGATTATAGTTTGGGCTCTGTGCATTTGTTTACAGAATTCCTTGTGTATATTTTCAAGCCTTGTTCTATTGTAGTATTTTAATCCCACTTCCTTGTTGCATGATTCAGTTTCTCTTCAGTGTTGCTCTTGTCTGTGGGTCCTGATACCGGCTTGGTTACTGTGCAGATCAGGGTTATAATAGGGATATCTTCAGGAACTGTGACGATTTTAGTGGTATGTCTGGTATTCGGTTTAGTGTTCAGGAAAAAATTAGGGATAGATAGGGTCAGTTTTTATACATTTTTGTTTCGAATTTTTTCCTGACTATGATCATTATTTGTTAGTTCTGTGGTCGAACCATTGTCTCTGGATCCTATTAATATATATCTATAGAAATGCTATTCTTGTCATAGAATGTTACCCTACTATAAGTCCTGGGGGTATATCAGTCGTGGGAGCCACACTTAGGAAAGACACTTACCCAGGAAAGGTGACTGCTATAGGTGAAGCCCAGTTCTGCCCTCTAGTGACATTTGGATTTATTACAAACAATTCCAGATTTTTTTTTCTTGCAGAGTGCCACTCCTACAACAGTGGCGCCACACAGCGAAGATGGTCAAGGTGCTTCTGTCCCTTTATATTTATGATCAGTGGGAGTTCTTGTGGTTGGATCCAAACATTCTAGATAATAAAGATGCTGTAATCAAACAACAGTCTCCAAACTGTCAACCCCCAGCTGTTGTGAAACTACAACTCCCAGCCTGCCCAGACAGCCATTGGCTGTCCGGGCATGCTGGGAGTTGTAGTTTTGCAACAGCAGGGGACACGCTTGTTGGGAAACACTACATTGACTGGGTTGTGAACAGATTTTATAAATCTGGGGGCAAAAAAGCCAAGGAAGGGGCAGTTGTAATTCTGATTATTTAGCGTGCAACATGAATAGTGTGCACCAGAATGACAGGAAGTTACCTGTACGCAGCTGCCATGCTGTTCTATGCAGCCATCAGGGTACATGTAGCGTTCTCTATTCCATGAGGGTTCAGGGGGACACAGCAACAATCAATCAGATTTAGTTCTTAGAGTGCTGGCCCAATAACCAGCACTACTCCAAAAAGTAGTGACCCCAGTAGTCCTTTGTGAATCTCTTGCTTTCTCATTCTCTCTCTTTTTCTGGCTCACTCATGCCCTTTTTCTCAGGCTCGCTCCTTCTCTCCCTCTCTCTCAGGCTCGCTCCTTCTCTCCCTCTCGCTCCTTCTCTCCCTCTCTCTCAGGCTCGCTCCTTCTCTCCCTCTCTCTCAGGCTCGCTCCTTCTCTCTCTCTCTCTCCCAGGCTCGCTCCCTCTCTCCCAGGCTCGCTCCCTCTCTCCCAGGCTCGCTCCCTCTCTCCCAGGCTCGCTCCCTCTCTCTCACTCTCTCAGGCTCGCTCCCTCTCTCTCACTCTCTCAGGCTCGCTCGTTTCTCTCTCCCTCTCTCAGGCTCACTCGTTTTCTCTCAGGCTCACTCGCTTCTCTCTCTCTCTCAGGCTCGCTCGCTTCTCTCTCTCTCTCAGGCTCGCTCGCTTCTCTCTCTCTCTCAGGCTCGCTCGCTTCTCTCTCTCTCTCAGGCTCGCTCGCTTCTCTCTCTCTCTCAGGCTCGCTCGCTTCTCTCTCTCTCAGGCTCGCTAGTTCTCTCTCTCAGGCTCGCTAGTTCTCTCTCTCTCTCAGGCTCGCTAGTTCTCTCTCTCTCTCAGGCTCGCTAGTTCTCTCTCTCTCAGGCTCGCTAGTTCTCTCTCTCTCAGGCTCGCTAGTTCTCTCTCTCAGGCTCGCTAGTTCTCTCTCTCAGGCTCGCTAGTTCTCTCTCTCAGGCTCGCTAGTTCTCTCTCTCAGGCTCGCTAGTTCTCTCTCTCAGGCTCGCTAGTTCTCTCTCTCAGGCTCGCTAGTTCTCTCTCTCAGGCTCGCTAGTTCTCTCTCTCTCAGGCTCGCTAGTTCTCTCTCTCTCAGGCTCGCTAGTTCTCTCTCTCTCAGGCTCGCTAGTTCTCTCTCTCTCAGGCTCGCTAGTTCTCTCTCTCTCAGGCTCGCTAGTTCTCTCTCTCTCAGGCTCGCTAGTTCTCTCTCTCTCAGGCTCGCTAGTTCTCTCTCTCAGGCTCGCTAGTTCTCTCTCTCTCAGGCTCGCTAGTTCTCTCTCTCTCAGGCTCGCTAGTTCTCTCTCTCTCAGGCTCGCTAGTTCTCTCTCTCTCAGGCTCGCTAGTTCTCTCTCTCTCTCAGGCTCGCTAGTTCTCTCTCTCTCTCAGGCTCGCTAGTTCTCTCTCTCTCTCAGGCTCGCTAGTTCTCTCTCTCTCTCAGGCTCGCTAGTTCTCTCTCTCTCTCAGGCTCGCTAGTTCTCTCTCTCTCTCAGGCTCGCTAGTTCTCTCTCTCTCTCAGGCTCGCTCGCTTCTCTCTCTCTCAGGCTCGCTAGTTCTCTCTCTCAGGCTCGCTAGTTCTCTCTCTCTCAGGCTCGCTAGTTCTCTCTCTCTCAGGCTCGCTAGTTCTCTCTCTCTCAGGCTCGCTAGTTCTCTCTCTCTCAGGCTCGCTAGTTCTCTCTCTCTCAGGCTCGCTAGTTCTCTCTCTCTCAGGCTCGCTAGTTCTCTCTCTCTCAGGCTCGCTAGTTCTCTCTCTCTCAGGCTCGCTAGTTCTCTCTCTCTCAGGCTCGCTAGTTCTCTCTCTCTCAGGCTCGCTAGTTCTCTCTCTCTCAGGCTCGCTAGTTCTCTCTCTCTCTCAGGCTCGCTAGTTCTCTCTCTCTCTCAGGCTCGCTAGTTCTCTCTCTCTCTCAGGCTCGCTAGTTCTCTCTCTCTCAGGCTCGCTAGTTCTCTCTCTCTCTCAGGCTCGCTAGTTCTCTCTCTCTCAGGCTCGCTCGCTTCTCTCTCTCTCAGGCTCGCTAGTTCTCTCTCTCAGGCTCGCTAGTTCTCTCTCTCTCAGGCTCGCTAGTTCTCTCTCTCTCAGGCTCGCTAGTTCTCTCTCTCTCAGGCTCGCTAGTTCTCTCTCTCTCAGGCTCGCTAGTTCTCTCTCTCTCAGGCTCGCTAGTTCTCTCTCTCTCAGGCTCGCTAGTTCTCTCTCTCTCTCAGGCTCGCTAGTTCTCTCTCTCTCTCAGGCTCGCTAGTTCTCTCTCTCTCTCAGGCTCGCTAGTTCTCTCTCTCTCTCAGGCTCGCTAGTTCTCTCTCTCTCTCTCAGGCTCGCTAGTTCTCTCTCTCTCTCAGGCTCGCTAGTTCTCTCTCTCTCTCTCAGGCTCGCTAGTTCTCTCTCTCTCTCTCAGGCTCGCTAGTTCTCTCTCTCTCTCAGGCTCGCTAGTTCTCTCTCTCTCTCAGGCTCGCTAGTTCTCTCTCTCTCTCAGGCTCGCTAGTTCTCTCTCTCTCTCAGGCTCGCTAGTTCTCTCTCTCTCTCAGGCTCGCTAGTTCTCTCTCTCTCAGGCTCGCTAGTTCTCTCTCTCTCTCAGGCTCGCTAGTTCTCTCTCTCTCTCAGGCTCGCTAGTTCTCTCTCTCTCTCAGGCTCGCTAGTTCTCTCTCTCTCTCAGGCTCGCTAGTTCTCTCTCTCTCTCAGGCTCGCTAGTTCTCTCTCTCTCTCAGGCTCGCTAGTTCTCTCTCTCTCTCAGGCTCGCTAGTTCTCTCTCTCTCTCAGGCTCGCTAGTTCTCTCTCTCTCTCAGGCTCGCTAGTTCTCTCTCTCTCTCAGGCTCGCTAGTTCTCTCTCTCTCTCAGGCTCGCTAGTTCTCTCTCTCTCTCAGGCTCGCTAGTTCTCTCTCTCTCTCAGGCTCGCTAGTTCTCTCTCTCTCTCAGGCTTGCTCGTTGTAGGGAGTTGAACTTTTGTAGAATCTTTAGGGCCAAATTTTGGAAACCACCATTTTACTATATCTGATATATCTGTCGAAGGTCTGATACATAACTTAAAGATCTTAAAAGAGATGGGGGTGGGGGGTCAGCCATTGAAGTCTTCAGATTAATAGACCTGCTCATTTCTGCGGCTTTCATGTGGCTGCCCATCTTTCAGGAAATGGCATGTTTAAGCTTCCTCCTCGGGAGTTCTGACCGCAGCATGCCGCAAGGAGGAAACGTTAGTGCAGCTGATGCAACGCACGTCGGCTCCTAGCTAGTGGTGGCTTTTAAGCTTTCCAGCTGACGGGACATCGTACGGAAGGAGAACATAAAATGCATTGGCGTCCTCCCCATCTGGTCCAGGTTAAGGGCGACATGAAAAGAAAGTGAAGTTAAACAAGCGTCTCGGTGTACACTTGGTTCCAAGCTGCCCCACAGCCCAAGGTCTAGACATTGTAACAAGAACATAACTCATGTACAGAACTCCAGATTCCTGGCCTGGGACTGGAGGAAGGGGGGCTCCATATACTGGACACAATGTTGAAGAAGCCTGCGGAATCCATTCATCCTTGTCGGATACCAGGAAGTTGTGAAACAGAGGGAAACCAACAAATAAGACCGTATTCTCCATACGAGCAATAAATTATTTTTTCTCCTTTTAGTTTATTAATTCTTTTTTTTTTCCTAAATCTTTATATTCTGAAAATCTTAAACTTTATTTTTCCATTGAAGTTTTTTTCATTGGTTGATTTTTATTTCAAAAGCACCATTATGGAAAACATAGAGAGTGGAACATTTATTATTGTGGGTGTAGGTGAATGATTTTTGTTCACCTTTATTTTGTGTGTTAAATTTATTTAAAGGGGTACTCCGCTGCTCAGCGTTTGGAACAAACTGTTCCGAACGCTGGAGCTGGGGACTCGTGATGTCATAGCCCCTCATGACGTCACACCCCCGCCCCCTAAATGCAAGCCTATGGGAGGGGGCGTGACCGTCGTCACACCCCCTCCCATAGACTTGCATTGAGGGGGCGGAGCGAGGCGAGGCTATGAAGTCATGAGCTCCGGGTGTCGGCTACAGCGTTTGGAACGGTTTGTTCCAAACGCTGAGCAGTGGAGTACCCCTTTAATTTCCAATTATGTGTAGAATTGTTACTCATGTTAATTTAACAAAAACAGTAGTATACATGTGAAAAATTCCAGCAGGAGCAAGCTAAACATAATATTCTATGATTACACCATTAGTGCCCAGACAAGCGATAACTGTGTGGATAAAACTTATCTGAAGGCCAAGACATGAGGACAATAAATAAGAGATCTCACAGTGTCTAAAGGGTTAACTTTAAAGGGTCCACCCTTAGTGGCGGGTCCCTTGTCTAAGTTGCTGCAGCCCTATGAGGAATAAAGTAGTCTAGGGCCAAGTTCACAAGGCCGATGTGCTCCGATCTGTTCAAGGTCCGTTCTGCTCTTTCTGTTTGTGCCGAACAGACTCTAAACGGGTCGGAGCACAACTGACACCGCTGGGTCCAAACAGATCCCTGTGTACAC
Organism: Hyla sarda; assembly: GCF_029499605.1. Taxonomy (NCBI): domain Eukaryota; kingdom Metazoa; phylum Chordata; class Amphibia; order Anura; family Hylidae; genus Hyla; species Hyla sarda. Next base: position 19,464,942 of record NC_079193.1, read on the forward strand.
CGAGGACCAGCAAGGGCTCTGTACACCGAGGACCAGCAAGGGCTCTGTACACCGAGGACCAGCAAGGGCTCTGTACACCGAGGACCAGCAAGGGCTCTGTACACCGAGGACCAGCAAGGGCTCTGTACACAGAGGACCAGCAAGGGCTCTGTACACAGAGGACCAGCAAGGGCTCTGTACACAGAGGACCAGCAAGGGCTCTGTACACAGAGGACCAGCAAGGGCTCTGTACACAGAGGACCAGCAAGGGCTCTGTACACAGAGGACCAGCAAGGGCTCTGTACACAGAGGACCAGCAAGGGCTCTGTACACCGAGGACCAGCAAGGGCTCTGTACACCGAGGACCAGCAAGGGCTCTGTACACCGAGGACCAGCAAGGGCTCTGTACACCGAGGACCAGCAAGGGCTCTGTACACCGAGGACCAGCAAGGGCTCTGTACACCGAGGACCAGCAAGGGCTCTGTACACCGAGGACAAGCAAGGGCTCTGTACACCGAGGACAAGCAAGGGCTCTGTACACCGAGGACAAGCAAGGGCTCTGTACACCGAGGACCAGCAAGGGCTCTGTACACCGAGGACCAGCAAGGGCTCTGTACACCGAGAACAAGCAGGGCTCTGTACACCGAGGACAAGCAAGGGCTCTGTACACCGAGGACAAGCAAGGGCTCTGTACACCGAGGACAAGCAAGGGCTCTGTACACCGAGGACAAGCAAGGGCTCTGTACACCGAGGACAAGCAAGGGCTCTGTACACAGAGGACAAGCAAGGGCTCTGTACACAGAGGACAAGCAAGGGCTCTGTACACAGAGGACAAGCAAGGGCTCTGTACACAGAGGACAAGCAAGGGCTCTGTACACAGAGGACAAGCCAGGGCTCTGTACACCGAGGACAAGCCAGGGCTCTGTACACCGAGGACAAGCCAGGGCTCTGTACACCGAGGACAAGCCAGGGCTCTGTACACCGAGGACAAGCCAGGGCTCTGTACACCGAGGACAAGCAAGGGCTCTGTACACCGAGGACAAGCAAGGGCTCTGTACACCGAGGACAAGCAAGGGCTCTGTACACCGAGGACAAGCAAGGGCTCTGTACACCGAGGACAAGCAAGGGCTCTGTACACCGAGGACAAGCAAGGGCTCTGTACACCGAGGACAAGCAAGGGCTCTGTACACCGAGGACAAGCAGGGCTCTGTACACCGAGGACAAGCAAGGGCTCTGTACACCGAGGACAAGCAAGGGCTCTGTACACCGAGGACAAGCAAGGGCTCTGTACACCGAGGACAAGCAAGGGCTCTGTACACCGAGGACAAGCAAGGGCTCTGTACACCGAGGACAAGCAAGGGCTCTGTACACCGAGGACAAGCAAGGGCTCTGTACACCGAGGACAAGCAAGGGCTCTGTACACCGAGGACAAGCAGGGCTAGAGGGCTACATTATATAAAAAGTTTTTGTTGACAGGTACACTTATTTTTTATTTCACTCACACTATGGGAATCGACCCTGCAATCTTTTTTTATCACTTCAATGACACATCACAACACATTTTATGGGAGTGTACTATACCAGTCAGTGTTACAATGAGGAGGCCTCTCATTTTCTGACTTCGTATGGGCCCAATAGGCTCTAGCACATGGCAGACCTGGTTGTCAATATCAGGCCCTTGAATGCCATCACCACCTCAGGATAGCATCATGGGAGGGGGAATATGCCCAATCTCTGTTAAACCACTTAGGTGCTGAGGTCAGCATCTGACGGGGTAAAGGGATAGTGCCCCCATTAACACTTATTCCTTATCTACAGAATAAGTGTACGATCACAGGGAGTCTCCTATGCTCTCAAAAACAGGACTGAATGAGTGGTGCTTTAGTATGCACATTACTGTTCCATTGACTCTCTATAGGACTGCCTAAAATAGACAAGCTCAGCGCTTTGGCTATATTTAGCAGTCCCACAGACCGGTATTTCACAACCAGGGTACGTCAAGCTGTTGCAAAACTACAACTCCCAGCATGCCCGGACAGCCATCGGCTGACCGGGCATGCTGGGAGTTGTTGTTTTGCAACAGCTGGAGGCAACCTGGTTGAGAATCATTGCCATAGAAATTAAATGGTGTGGGTCGGTGAATCCTATACTCAAATTGTGGGAAGTTGTGTGTATAGGGGATAGGTGGGATGCGAGTTACAGCAGACACCTTCTGCGGATGGGTATCCCCCTACACAGTGGTGTGGGAACTACTTGCCCTCAGTGCTGTACTATCACAGTGCAGAAAGGGGTTAAATAATGCCTATTGTTACAGAAAAATGGGGGATGCATTCTACGCATGAGATGTTGTTCTATGGGGGTCCGACTGTAGCCGCCTACCCAAATAGTCAGACCCCCATAGAGCAGAATATCCCAGCGATCCTTCTGCAATGGCAGGTATATACAGTCAAGCCCATCTTTAGTACTTACCAGCAAAAACTGGGTAAATTCAGCATAGGGCAGGAGACGCTTGTGTTCCTTGCCGAAGTGCAGCTGGATGAATTCACAGTTCCAGTTGAATGGTATATGCTGGTGGATGGTGGTCTGGCCAAAGACTTGCTTTACATCCTCTGCGGAAATAGAGAAAAAATTTATAAAAATCAATCCTGGATCTGTGGGCTGAAGTAGGTAGACAACTGCAGGGGAAACTCGAAAAATTAGAATATCGTGCAAAAGTTCATTTATTTCAGTAATGCAACTTGTCTGCGGAAGGAAGCATGTAGTGCCCCAAAATCTCCTGGTAGACGGATGCGTTGACCCTGGACTTAAAGGGGTACTCTGGTGAAAAACTATTTTTTTTTTGTTAAATCAACTGGTGCCAGAAAGTTGAACATATTTGTAAATTACTTCTATTTAAAAATCTTAATCCTTCCAGTACTTATCAGCTGCTGTATGCTCCAGAGGACGTTGTATTTCTTTCTGGAATTCTTTCCAGTCTGACCACAGTGCTCTCTGCTGACACCTCTGTCCATGTCAGGAACTGTCCAGAGCAGGAGAGCTTTGCTATGGGGATTTGCTCCTACTCTGGACTGTTCCTGATACGGACAGAGATGGCAGCAGAGAGCACTGTGGTCAGACAGAAAAGAACAACTCTACTTCCTCTTTAATATACAGCAGGGAATAAGTACTCGAAGAATTAAAATTTTCCGATGGAAAAACAAACAGATTTGTAAATTACTTCTATTAAAAAATCTTAATCCTTCCAGTACTTATTAGCTGCTGAATACTACAGAGGAAATTCTTTTCTTTTTGGAACACAGAGCTCTCTGCTGAATCACGAGCACAGTGCTCTCTGCTGACATCTCTGCCCATTTTAAGAACTGTCCACAGTAGGAGAAAATCCCCATAGCAAACATATGCTGCTCTGGACAGTTCCTAAAATGGACAGAGATGTCAGCAGAGAGCACTGTGTTCCAAAAAGCAAAGAATTTCCTCTGTAGTATTCAACAACTAATAAGTACTGGAAGGATTAAGATTTTTTTAATAGAAGTAATTTACAAATTATATATATATGTATGTGTGTGTGTGTGTGTGTGTGTGTGTGTGTGTGTGTGTGTGTGTGTGTGTGTGTGTTTTCCACTGGAGCACTCCAACACCAGCAGACGACATAGCTCCCTATATCATATATTGTGGATTTGGGGTTTTCATAAGCTGTAACCATAATCATCACAAATATGACAAATCACGGCTTGAACCATCTTGCTTTGCATGTGTCTCATATATATTAGTTTCACCTTTTTAGTTGAATTACTGAAAGAAATTAACTTTTGAACGATATTCAAATTTTCAAACCGGCGCTGGGACCATACAGAAATGCACCATTTCCATGGACGGCAATGCATTTTTAAGAGGAATCCGCAGAAGGAATGAACACACTCATTGTTTCTGCGGATACCGAAATCAAGATTTCCGTGGGGGAAACATTTGGTCGTATGTGCGGTGCTGCAGAATCCCACTTAAATCAATGGGACTCAATTTCCGAACAGATTTGTTCCGTGGAATTCTGCTGGAAAATTCCACCGTGAGGACAGAGCCTTTGGCTGTCCCGGTATGCTGGGAGTTGTAGATTTTCAACAGCTGGAGGCGCAATGGTTGGAAAACACTGCCTTAATGGAGTACGACGAAAAATAAACTTTCCCCCTATCCTGTGGATCGCAGGGAGAGTGTCGACCGCCTCGGTGCTTTCAGTGAGAAGCGCGTGTGGTCTACCGCTAGACAGCATGCGCTCCATTTATTTCTATAGCAGCGCCGATGATGCCCAAGAGCTGTACTCCTCACTGAGAGCCGGGTCTATCCCGTAATTTTTTGCTGGAGATCTCTAACTGGTGAACAAAATATTCTGTGTATTACAGTATGTAAGATGTTGATACACTCACATGGATGGTATATATATTTTTATTTATTTATTTTTTTCTGATGTTTCGGTTAGAATTTAGGAAAAAAAAAAAAAGTATATTTATATATATATATATTATATATTATATATATATATATATATATATATATATATATATATATATATATATATTATATATATACATACACACACACACACACAGATAGATAGATGTATGATGTATGAACGCACACCACAGGACTTTCTTACATATTCCTAAGTAAAACCTTTATCTGGAAGTCGCAGAGTAAGGACAATTAGCGGATCTTATTTACATGAGCGCTGTACTTAAGGCACAATTGCTGAGGTTTTTATTGAATTTTGTGTGGGAAGATCACTTTTGTATACTGCTAAGGAAATTGCCCTATTGTTGTTCTATTCAATGTGACACATCTCTCCCCGGATTGACACTGGCTGGATTGAATTATACATGTACGGCAGAGGCTGCTTTCAAAGGTTTCCTACACAAAGTTCTTAGCAAAGTAAAGCCGAACCCATAAAGACAATTACCCATGTCTAACGCCCCCCGACTTACATACTTTGTGCCTTTTAAGTGTAAAAATAAATATATTTCTAATCTTTACATAACCCAAGATGTGAGGTTTATACAGTTTAAAGGGAACAAGAAAACTGAAAAAGTTTTAATCTGTGTAATATGCAATCAAAGCTGAGCTAGCGGGCAAAATCTTACCCCCTGACCGGCTCATCTTCTTAAGGTGCCCCCGCCCCCCCTGACTGGCACATCTCCACTTCCTAGACCCATGACTGGCATATAGTCTTCTTCCTCCCCCATGACTGGCCCATCTTTCTACCAGCCCCACAACTGGTGCATAGTCTTCTTCAGGCTCCCCAACTGGCACATCTTTTTCTTCCTCCCACCTAGTCCATCCCCCCCCCCCCCCCCCCCCCCCACCAACTAGCGCATCACCTTCGGGACCTTCTTCTTGGTACGCCATCTTCTTCTTCCTCCTGGCCTCCCAACTGGTGCATCTCATCCTTCCGGCTCCACCCAGTGTTCCAACAATATCCCCCCCCGACCGGCACATCCCTTCCTCTTCCAGCCTCCCAAATGGCGCATCTTCTTCCGGCCTTCCGACTAGAGCATCCTCTTCTACCTGTCTCCAAATGCCTCATCATCTTGTTCCAGATCCCAACAGGCGCCACTTCTTTCGGCTCCTGCAGGTCTTTTCCCTGGCTAAATTTTTCTCTTTAATTCATCTATACAAGTTAAACAACTGGCTAAGAGTCATTACATAGTGTGTTAACAAAACTGTTTCTTTAGGATATCTATAATAAACTCAACTTGTCAAATCAGGGGAAAGACACTGAGGACTCTAAACAACCTGAGCAAACAGAGGGAGTCCTAAAAGGTCCCAATATTCCCAGCAAGATGTGTCAAGAGGACTTTTGTGGCTGAGTTGCACACAGAGAGGATATTATTCTGACAGGTACACCCCTTATGTTCAGCAGTTCACCTTGTCTTCCAACTAAAGGAGCCTGTGCATGGGTCAAATATTCATTCAGGCCATTGCTATAAAACCCAATAAACATGAACAAGCAGCTTGATAGAACGCGTTATAACAAGGGCTTAAAGGAGATATCCAGCGCCAAAATCACCAAAAATTAAAAATAATTCCAAACACATTTACTTGAGTTTATCTTCGCCTGAAGGTCCCTTTCAATGCAATTGCTATCTTGCAATGGCCCCTGGAGAGCCCCAGGCCTGGATTCTCCTCTGCTTCCTCCTTCCACCCAGCACGCGCTGCCTAATTCCTAGCATCCACTGCATCTATTCCTCTGCTCACTGTCCTGCCCATGTGTACCAATTCATGCCCCTAACACATCCCAGTAAACCTGGACTTGCCTGCCTCCTCCACCACCCGCCCATCCAACCACCCAAAAATTCCTTACTGCAGCGTGCGCCGGTTGCGGAAGCTGATAGGATGAGAGCTATCAGCATAGGGAAGCCAAGCCGAGAGGAGTGCGCATGTGCGCTGTTAGGAAGGTGATTGGTCAGGACAGGGAGGATCACGTGAGTTGTGGCAAGCCAATTAAGGAAGGATTAGCAAGCTCAGTTTGGTTTATTCCGGAGAACGGCGGTGTGGAATCGGTCGGGGGGGTTGCTGCAGATGGTGACTATAACTGTGATGTGGCGTCGATAACATGGCCGCGCTTCACTTTCTATGGAAGATGCCAGTCATTGCAGAGAAGGACTCTGAACTTCCGGCCAGGACGCAAAGATGCCCGATAAAGGGTAGGATTCTGACTGCTGCACATTACAATGTTATATAACTTTCTAATGCGCAGCTATGAATAATTCATTTTATTGCGCCGGTGTTCACCATTAATAACAACACTTTGCCTTTTTGTTTCATTTGTTTCTGCAGGTATGACTAATCCTAATAAATTAGATAACAATGCATAATAGGAGTCAGTTCTATTGTTCCAAACATTTGTGCTTGAACTTGAAAAGGAGATGTCCCTCTGTTCACCTGGCAGCTGTTGGACAACAAAATTATGAGGGTGAATTCACGTGTGGCAAATTTGGTGTGAAAATTTCTGCAACTGTCCCGTTTATATGAAAGGAATTCTAGAAATCCGAGTTTATGCTCATGAACCAACCAACTCAGATGGAGCTGTGCCCGTGCCACTAATGGGGGGGGGAGGGGTCCTAACACCTCAATCTAATCCCTAGGATTGGCGACAACTCTGATCCTGGTCATTTAACTCCTTAGACACTGCGATCAATGCTAACCACAGCTTCTATGTCATCTACCATACACAGAAGAGGGGCTCCTGCTCCACTATACCTCTTTAGCACACCCTAAGCAGCAGCAGCATGGAGGATATTATAAAGTAGTACTGAGCAGTGTAAACTGCAAATCCAGCAATGGGGGTGAGATAGCACACTAGAGTTACTCTGTGTCACTCTGCAGCTGCTCCATCCTCCATAGACTTCTCTGGGCAGCTGTAACCTAATCTCTCAGTGAGCTCTTAACTTTTAGCAGTTCTCCTGTGTGAATTATGATTTTAGGAGGGAGCAGGAGAACAGAGAAATGATAAAACCCACTAAGTGGAGAACATGGCATCTTTTGTTGATAAGATGTATTACCATCTTGGAAATTGGTCTCCTGAAGGTTTATGTTCCGGATGCTGTTGCATTAATTGTCTATAGAACTGCCAAAAATAGTCAAGCGCTGTACTGGGGGAAAGTATTAAAGGGGTACTCTAGTGCTACAGCGTTCTGATCATTTTGCGGCCACGCCACCTCGTGATGTCACACCACGCCCCCTCCGTTCATATCTATGAGAGGGGGCATGCTGGCCGACACGCCCCCTCCCATAGATCTGAATGGAGGGGGTGTGGCATGACTAGGGGCATAGACATGAAGTCACGACCTCTGCTGCAGGAACCCTTGGTTTGTTTAGAATGCAGGGTACTGCTGGAGATGGCGGGGCCCCAGCAGTGGGACCCCATGATCAGACATCTTAGTTCTTCCTTTGGATAGGGATAAGATGTCTAGCAGTGGAGTACCCCATTTAATTGTGGCACGACCCAAAAAAATTTGAAAATATATAGACACCATAAAGATGAAACATTGGTCAAGAGAAAAACAGATGTCCATCGACAACAAAGGTGTTAATTCTCAATTCTATTAAACCCCTGAACACCCACTAATAAAACCGGCTCACAATACTACGGACAAGTCTACTGGGGAAGATAAAAAAGTAGTAATACTGCCATGTGGCATCAAATTGTGGTTACCATAGTAACTATTACAAAAGACATATAACAAAAATTCATGTATGAAAATGGTGGCCTGTCAGCCAGTCTGCCGTTTCCATACAGGTCTCATTAACTTTACAGAACCATTGTGACATGAAGGTTTCTTTTATGCTGCCACTTGGAGAACATTGGTCTTTGATATGCAGATTTCTTTCAGTCTTTAGTTGACTTAACTTTTTAACTTGTTTCATGTGTGATGTAAATGTGTCGTAAAGCTGGCTTTAAAAACTCACGAGTCTTTGATCGAAATGAGACAAATAACTGTATGTGGTCGACAGGAGCAGATACACACTTCATGTATGGCTCCAAATATGGACCGTCATGCCCAACAACAAATATAACTGGCAGCTTCCAGGCTCCATCTATTCCACGGAAAGCCATTTGCTTAATACACATTTATTGGACTTTTTACATCCCGCTAGACTTTCGAGGTGAACAGTTTTTGGTTTTTGCCGTATGAATCTTTTTTGCAGATAACGTTGTACTATATGTAGGTGTCGTGGTTCTGTATACATACATTAAAACCCAATTAATGCCTAACGTTTTAAAGAGTACCTCTTAATCTTAAATTTTATAATCCTCCCAGTTCACTGTCCCCATCATGATAAACCACCCCCTGCCTTTATTTTTATTATTTTTTAGTTTTCTACCTTAATATTGCTTTGTATTTTCTGCTCAGTCTCAGTCAGATTCACAGACTGGGAAGGGGCGTTCCCCAGCAGGCGTGACATCATCTGAAGCCATACAGGGGAGAACTACCTCCCTCACTCTGCTACACACAGCCCAGAGCAGTTCAGTGTGAGATGAGCTATGATTAGCTAAGGCTGCACACACACCCCTCAGCATTTCCTGATTTTGGACTTCTGCCAAACAGCAGGAGTCCAAAGTCTGTGCATAAGATGAGGGAAATGTGGTCTGGACAAGTAGGGAGACACCTAGTGGCAGCTTTTTTAAGCACAAAACATAGAAAACGTAATTTTTTTAAAACTAAGTACATTAGAAAGATTTTTTTTTTTTTGTCTTTTTCCTGAAACCAATTTGTGACTATATGACCCTTGTCGTTGGTGCTGACCGGTTCCCTCAAGTTGGTCAGTCACAATGCTTAGATAAGCCCTACTGTCAAAACCTCCATCCAGGTATCAGAGCTGCTCAAACTTGACAGGAAGAGTTTATTGATTCATGTTTTGTGCCAAATTCTGGCACCCCCATATGGATGGTGCAAAAGATCTGGATCCTGATGAGTTTAAATGGGCACTATCAGATACGATAACTTTAGATATGCAAGATAAGCAAGAGCAAAACATTATGTTTTGCTCTTGCTTTCATCAGACAATTTTCAGTATTTCTTACTGAAAAAGCCAGTCAAAAAAATGGCCACTAGGTGTCCCCCTGCCTCCTGTGACACATACTAGTCCTGCAGTTTCCAGTGGTCACAGACACGTCATGGACACCATGAGTGATTGACAGGGCTGCAGGCAGGTCCAGAGCTGCTGTGCTTGCTCCAGGCCTTCTGAGTCAGAGCAGAGTGAGGGGGAGGAGTCATCACAGTGAGGAGAAGAGAGGGACATGCCCCATGCCTCTTCATGGACAGAAACCTCACTGAGCAATGACACGCCCCTTCCATACAGTAGTTAGGAGTAGCCGTATTAGTCCAGTGATGCAAAAAGCAAAATTATCGGTAGTTGCAGTATCTTGTAATACCTTTTTTATTGGACTAACAAGGTTTTGTAGAGACAAGCTTTCGGGATTCCTCCCTTTATCAAGTCATAGGCATTTCTGAGCTCATAAGGAGAAAACACACGTTCTATCTCACAATTAGATAGAACGTGTGTTTTCTCCTTATGAGCTCAGAAATGCCTATGACTTGATAAAGGGAGGAATCCCGAAAGCTTGTCTCTACAAAACCTTGTTAGTCCAATAAAAAAGGTATTACAAGATACTGCAACTACCGATAATTTTGCTTTTAAAATTTCTCTCTCTATTAAACTAAAAAAAAAGAGAAGGCCTGACTCACTGACTCAACGCCCAGCCTAAACCCTTGGACCTAGAAAGCTGAATTTTTTCACAGGTGTTTTTAAGACGTAGACGATAAAGTAATAAGAAAGGATTTTTCTAAATTCAACCCTTAAGGGTGTGAAAAAGGGGTTAAAATTTTGTATGGAAGTCCATCATTATTTAAGCTAGAAGCATGAAACTTTGTTTTTAGGCTAACAATTAGAGACAAAGAAACACGTGTTTTAACGTTTTCTATAATTCCACCCCTAAATGGGTGAAACGGGGGTTCAAAGTTTGTATGAATTATCCCTTTGCCGCAGAACGCTGGGTATACCCGGCGCTGCAGCACGGGAGGGTTATGAAGCGAGCTCAGGAGCTGAACTCGCATCATACCCGCAACGGCCCTATGGCTAATGCCGGACATCGCCGTTCTGGCAGATGTCCAGCATTAACTCTTTAGTCGCGGCGATCAAAATTGAAAGAATTCGGGTTGTTTGGATGCCCGTAGACTTTACCCAGAGCGGCATCATTAGTATAGGATCGTAAAAAGTAGATCTACATTACCCCAAATTTAACGCGAACGAAGCCGCTGGCAAAAGCTGGTGTCTAGGGCTGCAGATCTCCTTTAATAAAGTCTGGGAAGCTTGGTGTGCCTCTCCTCTAATACAATATTACACAACTACATTTAAACGCACGCAATCCTCTGGTATAAAATATGGGATGATGTTCTTTCACGACTAAGTAACAATTCTTTCGGTCTGGAAAGAATTTTCCTCTTTGGTTATGTTGACCTTCATGCTGTACTACACTGTGATACTTACTCTTTAATAAAACATGTTTAAATGGGCACTGTCAGACTTTTTATATGTGGTACATCTTGGCAAAACATTAACCTTTTTAAACTTCATAGAAAAAAAATTTCCTTTTAATAGAAATCATGATTAAAAAATAAATAAATAAATAAAATAAACGGGTGCCCCATACCACTCAGAACATAATCCTGTCTGGCTGCAGCATCATCTTTGTCCCAGCTAAAGCAAAGGCATAGGACAAAGTCCAGGAGGTGATAGCGGGACTTGGACCACTCACTCCTGTCCTATTAGACTTCAGCACGAAAACACAGAGGAGCGGGATACAAAGCAGTCTGCAGTGATTGGATGAAGAGATCCAGCACAGAAGACTCAGGGAGGAATTGAAGGCATGGTGAGTGAGGGCAGGCTCAGTGCTTGCTTAGACACGCCCATTCCTGAGCAGTGGATGCCAAAACGGGTGAGCAGCAGAAAAGAGGGATTTGTGAGCCAAATAGAGAAGATAGGCACCAGGACATGTAAAGCATTTGCATGACCTAGTGAGGAACATATAGAAACATTTTTTTCTGTGATATGAGGGGTAACACTTTGAATACAGAAATAGGAAGCAAGAAATCGACTGCAACTCATTTCAATGTGTGTTTCAATATTATCAATAGGTTATTACATTTTTTTGGTCAGACAATAAGCATAGCTAAAGGGGTATTCCGGCCAAAAACATCTTATCCCCTATTATTCTATGCGGGGCTGCGTCTCCAGTTTCGGAAACCTCTGTGTCCCATAGAGATGAATGGAGGGGGTGTAGCATGAAGTCACGTCCCCAGTCCCAGAAACCCGGAGGTTTCCAAAACTGGAGATGCAGCCCCGCATAGAATGCGGGTGCTGCAGGGAGATCGCGCGTCGGGGGTGGGGGGGGGGTCCTAGTAGCAGGCCCCCCGCAATCAGATATCTTGTCCCAATCCTTTGGATAGGGGATAAGATGTTTTTGCTCGGAATACCCCTTGAATAAAGCCAATAAAAAGGTCTTGTCTTCCCGATAACAAATGTTCTAAACATACATAAAAGAACCATTTACCAAAAGTGACTTCTCCTTTCCCCGTTTTGTCGAAAAGTTGAAAGGCCACCATGAACAATGCATCTGGAGCGCAGAGGACAGACTCAAACGCCACAAACTCTTGGAAGGAGATTAACCTGTAAAAAAAAAACAAATAACCTGTATAAAATTTTGGTCACTTAGTAAATACATTACATATAGTGGACTGATACATTACAGAAGGTATTGTGTTCCAGAGCTGAATTTATAATTCTGCAAGCTTCAAAGCGATCCATGCTGGCTTAGAGTCTGTACAAAGCTTGCATTGATGTTCTGCATTTTGTACAGTTAGTTACCGGACGTTAGAAACAATAACTATCCCCCCCCCCCCCCCCCCTGTACACATGAAATTTTTGCTCAAAAAATAAATACATTTTTTTTTTATATATATATATATATATATATATATATATATATATATATATATATTTTATATATATAAATAAATAAATAAAATAAGAAACAATGGGGCAAGTTGGGATCTTGAGGGGAAATGAGGGAGATTTTTTGAGACCAGGGAAATAGAGAAGTTACCCATACAAACGGTACCCTGGGACTGAGACTCAAAGACTTCGACTTCAAACTGTACCCAACGGACCTGGCTTCCAGACGTGCGTGGGGCGCCTCTGGGCGCCCTGCGAAACGTCTGGACGCCAGGTCCACCAGTTACTCTATGTTGGCGTTCTGAGTCTCAGTTCTAGCGGTGAGCGCCGGGTGTAATGCCCTATTTTGTGTTTTTCCGTGGAATGTAGTACATGACACAGCACTTTCCAGTGCTGGACTAAGACCGCTCCATTGGCAGACACACACCCACCCCCTACCATTGGTTCCTGGGGGTGGCTAGGGGGTGTGCGCGTGTCACTTGACCACAAATATGCTGTCTAAAACACTGTTCCCTTCAGTGTGAGTTCGGCTACCACAGCAAGAGGATGTCTCCTGCTGTGAAAGCCGAAGCGATGCGGCTGCAATTTTATCGGCGCTGCGGCTGTTATCCATAGTGCTCTCTGCTGACACCTCTGTCCATGTCAGGAACTGTCCAGAGCAGGAGCAAATCCCCATACAAACCTCTCCTGCCCTGGACAGATCCTGCCATGGACAGAGGTGTCAGCAGAGAGCACTGTGGTCAGACAGAAAATAATTTATAAAAGAAAATAATTTCCTCTGTAGTTTACAGCAGCTGATAAGTACGGGAAGGATTACGATATTTAAATAGAAGTAATTTACAAATCTGTTTAACTGTCTGGCACCAGGTGATTTAGAAAAAAATTGTTTTTCACCAGAGTACTCCTTTAACTTCAAGAAGTAACTGTTGCCCAATATGCCCCCTCTACCCATAACAGGAACCAGATTATCCATTTCATTTACCTTACCAGCCGGTGGATATAATGTTATGGCTGATCGCTGTATATATGGGGGACAAACAACAGGATCACAATTTTTTTTTCCCCAAACAACCTCACAACCGTTACCCAAAGAGGCAATTGTAAGGCTACATTCACTCTATGGAACCTTGGTCTAGAGCAGTGGTCGGCAAGCTGCGGCTCGTGAGCCACATGCGGCTCTTCACACACTTTAATGCGGCTCTTGCAGTGCGGTCGGGCAGCGGCGGCCGCCCATGCACACTGGTAACATACAAGGGCCTGATACTAGTATCAGGCCCTTGTATGCAGAGCAGCAGCAGCCGCATAGTGCCGACCACTGCTGTATACTAACAACCAGGGTGCCTCCAGCTGTTGTGAAACTACAACTCCCAGCATGCCCGGACCGGCAAAGGCTGTCCGGGCATGCTGGCAGTTGTAGTTTCACAACAGCTGGAGGCCCCCTGGTTTTTAGTATACAGTATTAGTTTTTACCTGCTCTGGCCGGCCCCCGCCTGCAGCCGCACACGGGAGCAGTCCCAGGCAGATAATCATAGGTTTTCCTATACCGGACATCCCCGTGTCCCGAAAAATCTTTTCGGGACATAAGGATGTCCGCCGGTCACTTATTCCCCGCCCGCCGCACGTCCTCCTCCGGTCCTCCTGCGGTCTTCCTGCGATCCACCGCCTCTCTATGGTTGTATGCACGGGACATCCCGTGCGTACAACCATAGAGGCGCAGGAGTACCAGAAGGAAGACGCGCTGGCCGGAGCCTGGTAAGTGACCGGCGGCACGTCATCTTCAGTGTTCTGGTCACCACTCCTCCGGTCCCGGCACCTACTGCTATGGTCCCATAGGCCATAGCAGTAGATAGTGACCCCGGGCCAGAGGAGCGGTGACCGGAACACTGTGGGGGGCAGTATACAGACATACAGCCTCCAGCCATACACTGTATATGGCTTGAAGCTGTATGTCTGTGGGGGGAGCTGCCTACCATTGTGGGGGGACTATACTGCCAACTATTGTGGGGGGGAGCTGCCTACTATTGTGAGGGGACTTCCTAATATTGTGGGGGGGGGGGGGGAAGCTGCCTACTATTGTGGGGGAGCTGCCCACTATTGTGGGGGAGCTGCTGACCTAATGTGGGGGAGCTGCTGACCTAATGTGGGGGAGCTGTCTACTATTGTTGGGGAACTGCTGACCTAATGTGGGGGAGCTGCCTACTATTGTGGGGGAACTGCTGACCTAATGTGGGGGAGCTGCCTACTATTGTGGGGGAACATGCTGCCTACCTAATGTGGGGGGGAACTATACTGCCTACCTAATGGGGGGGGGGGGGGGGGAACTACAAGGTACCGTACATCACGGTAGGAGGGGTAGTCTTATACTCCGAGTATATTCCAAACTCTATTATTTAACTGTGAAAGTTGGGGGTCGTCTTATACGCCCAGTCGTCTTATATGCCGTCATATACGGTATATGTGAGGGGCACATGTCAGGGGGCATTATATGTGTAAATTTCATTTTGAACATTATTATGGGGGCTGCCACCTAGCCTTAGCTGGTTTGTACAGCATTTAGAGACAGGAATTATAGAATAGACAGGAGAAGCCTCATTCACGTGAATGAGAAAGGCATCTGTGCATGCTCTGTGACCTTTAAAGGGGTACTCCGGCTCCAAGACATCTTATCCCCTATCCAAAGGATAGGGGATAAGATGCCTTATCGCAGGGGGGGCTGCAGCTGGGGACCCCCATGATCTTGCACGCAGCACCCCGTTACAATCAGTCCCCGGAGCATGTTCGCTCCGGGTCTGATGACTGGCGATCACGGGGTCCGGAGCATTGTGACGTCATGGCCCGTCCCCCATGTGACGTCACACTTCGTCCCCTCAATGCAAGCGGCGGGACCCCCGCGTTCAGGCATCTTATCCCCTATCCTTTGGATAGGGGATAAGATGTCTTAGCGCCGGAGTACCCCTTTAAAGTGCAAGAAAAAGTGCAAACGTGTCACACTAAAAAAAACGTGCACAAAGGATGCGGTCTGTCGCTAAGCCCTTCTCAAACAGGAGAGAGGCCCCCCCAACAAACCTACCCTTCACCTCCGGGCCAGAAGGCACCTGCAAGGATCCTGGTTCGATGCCCCCTTTTCGTTGAAGCTACTAAGGGGCCGAAAATGCTCCTGGCTTCAACCTAGGCGTTAACCAAGGTATCAGCCAAGGAGCCGTATACTGATGGCATCTTGACCGAAGCCAAGATGCCCAGGGGTTGCAGGGAGGTGAGGAACCTAATGGCCACACACACACCTCCCCTAGACCGCCAGGAGGGACACCCTGAAGGGCTACCGCATCCTGACAATCCTGTGTACAAATAAAGACGCAAACGTGGCACAGTGACAAGACATAAAAATAATAAATAAGTGGACGAGTGCAGATACACTGCCCGGTAATCCGGACGGATCTATAAAAAATGTCCCCAATCTTAGCCAGAAGGCCGGGATACAAAGGGCGAGTGCCAAAAGGTGAAGAGTATGGTGCAGTGCGTTCACTCAGTGACTTAACACGCAGTGAGTTTCGGAACCTCAGGGTCACCACTCCCCGAGGCACAGAAGTACCTCGGCTCTACACCCCTCTACCTCATGGCGAGACCCGGAGGAAGCATGTCACATCGGGGCAGCCGTCAAGCTGATTCCTCAGAACCAGCCCCGGAACTCCCCGGTACACCTGCTCCCTACCATGCAGCACCCATTCCCACCAGCTCCACACTGGCGTCGCCTGCCACCAGCATTAAACTGACAAGAACAGATACTACACTTGATCTTAGCCAAAAGGCCGAGAAGCGATAAAAACTGCAAGATCTCTGAAATATATTATAATAAATAAAAATGTATACATTTAAAAATAAAAATAAAATACAAACAAATGTAAAAATAAAAATAGAAAATTAAAAAGGAAAGAAACACTAGAAATTCAGAAAAAATAATGTTTACCATAAAAACTTGATTGAAAGAATAGGTCATTTAATGACACATTCTCCTTAAAGAAACACTAAAAAGAAGATGCCCTCATCCTACTGGTTGCCAAGAGGTTAAAGCATTCTTTAGGAATTAACTCAGTACAAGTTAATGCAACGAACGCTGCAGCCGGTCTTTTGTTTGAAGGGGGAAAAAAAAAAAAGAAAAAAAGCCTCTTGCACTCCAAGATTTCTCAAAAGGTTAATGAAGAGATTAAAAAAAAAAAGAACCATGGATACAAAAAGGAGCAATTTCATTGAGTCGAGAAAAGCTGAGGATTAAATCCAATGAATAAATGTATCCAAATTCCCCACGTGGCAAACAATGAAGAAAAAAATTAAAATAAAATAAATAAAAGCAAAAATTTTAAAACAAAGTACAAATAATTTTTTTTTAATTTTTTTTTTACTTTCCCAATTTCAGATTTTTTTAATTCTACCTATATCACAATGCTTTAATTACCCTCGGATTGGAGAGCATGAATTATTCCCAAACACATTGTGCTCCACGGAGGGTACGCCATTATCTAGAGAAAGTTATCAGGCAGATAATGTATTTGGGTCCGTTGTAGGCTGGAACACCTGTTTTTCTGCACATGAAAAGAATTCATTTTAAGTCGTATGTTGTAAGTTCATATTTAAATTTTATTTAATGACACCTAATGATGTGCAATCAGGGGGGCCCCCGGCTAATCCCGAAAAGAGAGCGCGTTGCCACGGAAACTGCCCTCCGTGCTGTCCCCGCCGCTCAGGGCTGAGAACACAGACTTGTGTGCGTCGCATTACTTAGGCTTCTTTAGACATAAAGAGCTCCACATGTAATTGACTGTGTAAAATTGATGCTCAGTTACTTTATTGTGTGGGTCATAATTTCAGTGAGTGAATACGTCACCGTTATTAGGGAGTAAATCTGTTGTGATTCGCCGCTGAGGCCGGTCCCATTGACGGGAGCCCGAGATACAATAAGAAGAAAATAGCCGGTTTAATTAACTTGTAAAAATTGGGTTAATTTAGATGCAGCTGCTGCGGCCCATCCTCCACTCTTCACTTTACTGATCTGATTAAATCCTCACAGTAATATCTACAATTTTATTTAATATCAATCTACAGACGTTTTATTGGCCATTTTTTCTCTCGACCTTATAATGAAATATTAAGAATTTGGCAGACATGGCAGCTTAAAGGGGTTGTCTGAGACCAGAGAAATCTCAGAATAAAAAATGTAAGTTTTGCACTTTTTCACTTCCTCCAGGGATGCACCATAGAGTTCCCACAATGCACTTGGCTGGTGTCCGATTATCCGCACACCACCCCTTATTCCTGGCGAGCACTCTGCCCAACACACCTTTTCGATGCCACACCTTAACCCCTCACTGTTTGTGGGCAAACTGTGCAACACACCCCTCATCGCTGGTAAGTATACTGTCCCATCACTCGTCATCGATGGAGAGACTTCTGCCCACCTCCTCTCCTTGATGGTCGCTCATCCTGGCCACTAACTCTCCTGAATGGTTGAGCATTCCATCTACCGACCCACCTTGATGGCAGTCCATTCCTGCCAAAAATTCTTCCAGATGTCAAGCATTCTGCCCACCACCTCATCTTGGTTAAGCTATTTGCCCACTATCCCACCTCGATGGCAAAGCATTCCGCCCACAGACCCTTGCAGATGGCAATAATTTCATCCATCACCCATTCTTGTTAGGGAGCATTGCATCCACCACCGCTCCTTGATGATAAGCAGTCTGTCCACCACCCCTCTACATTGGCAAGCATTCCACCTAGAGTGGGGCAAAAAAGTATTTAGTTAGGCCACCAATTGTGCAAGTTCTCCAACTTAAAAAGATGTAAAAAGACAAGAAGCGCTCCATAGTGCATTAAAAGGGTAATATAACTAAGCCGATACTATCGGAATGCACTTACCCAATAGGTTGTGCAAAGTCAGGTACAACACTGTAAAAGGTATTCCACAATGCAGCCAGTCCCACCACCGCAAAGGTGTAGCAAATGTAGCAAAAACCTCCAAACTCCACAAGGACTTGAATCGGTGCAGAATGGATGAGGAACAAGAAGATCACTAGGCGATTTATTTGGAACAACGCGTTTAGACGCCAGGACAGGCGTCTTTTTCAAGTTCACAACTTAAAAAGATGAGAGAGGCTGTAATTTTCATCATAGGTGTACCTCAATTAAGAGACATTAGAAAAAAAAAAATCCATAAAATCACTGTCTGATTTTTAAAGAAATTATTTGCAAATTATGGTGGAAAATAAGTATTTGGTCAACACCAATAGTTCATCTCAATACTTTGTTATATAGCCTTTGTTGGCAATGACAGAGAGCATACGTTTTCTGCAAGTCTTCACAAGGTTTTCACACTGTTGCTGGTATTTTGGCCCATTCCTCCATGCAGATCTCCTCTAGAGCAGTGATGTTTTGGGTATGTCACTGGGCAACATGGACTTTCAACTCCCTCCAAAGGTTTTCTATGGGGTTGAGATCTGGAGACTGGCTAGGCCACTCCAGGACCTTGAAATGCTTCTTACAAAGTCACTCCTTTGTTGCCCAGGTGGTGTGTGTGGGATCATTGTCATGCTGAAAGACCGAGCCACGTTTCATATATTCAATGCCCTTGCTGATGGAAGGAGGTTTTCACTCAAAATCTCAGGATACATGGCCCCATTCATTCTTTCCTTTACACGGATCAGTCGTCCTGGTCCCTTAGCAAAAAAACTGCCCCAAAGCATGATGTTTTGGCATCACATGGCCCATAATCTACTAGTGATACAGTCACCTTTGGTAACGCAACCATGTTAGTAAAGTAGCTTATGCTTGCACAGATAGCACACACAAAAAAGGAGTGGTGGGGGGAGGCTCCTTCTGCAGTCACTTGTCCTGCAGTCAGAGGCAGGGCAGTGGGTGGGGCATGGCGGACCTACTAGTAGAGAGAAGATTCTTTTTAGGTGTTTGGGCTTTAATTATGAGAATATCTGAATATAGGAGGCAAGTATCCTCTTGCACCATGCTGCAGAGGGAAGGTGTTCTTGTAGCCAACACTTATGGAGCCAATTTGAAGACTTTTATAGAATGAAGTCCACACTAATCACAAACTTTGCTCGTTCACATAAGTTGCTGTGTGTAAGTACAAGAACAGGAGCAGATCCTGTATTTTGTGAGGTGCGGCCTCCAAAGATCAGATTTGTTTCTCCAGCACATCCCACAGATTGACCAAATTGAAATCTAGGCAATTTTGAGGCAGATTCACCAACTTGATCTCGGACATGTTCCTTATTCCTGGCCAATGTCTGTAGTGTGGCCAGGGGCATTATCCTGCTGAGAGAGGCCACTGCCATTAGGGGTTCCAGCTGCCATGAAGGGGGGATTTGGTCTGTACAATGTTTTGGTACAGAGTAACATCCACATGGTGCCAGGACGCAAGGTCACCAGCAGATCATCACACTGCCGCATTGTCTTTTCCTACAGGGCATCCTGGTGCCATCTCTTCCCCAGGTAAGTGACACACACGCACCAGGCCGTCCACAAGATGCAAAATGTAAATCATCAGACCAGGCTGGCTCTTCTACTGCTCAAAGCTCCAGTTTCGATACTAGTGTGCCCACAGAACGCACATTCCACAGAAGTCAGTATGGTCCATCTGACGGGTTTGCAGATACACAGCCCCATACTAAGCAAGCTAAAGTCCTGTATGCTTTTACTCTTTTCTATCATAGCAGCAAGAACTCTGAGCATTTTGCTCTACAGTAGCTCTTTGTGGAATAAGACCAGATGGGCTAGCCTTCATTCTCTATATACACCAATAAAGCCTTGTGCGTCAATGACTCTCAGCCATAGACATGTCCTACCTTGGAGCATTTATGGTAGGTACTAACCCCACAAGACCGGCCATTCTGGAGATCTAGTTGTCTGACCTAGTCGTCCAGTTGTGATCCCTACACTTGTCAATTTTTCCTGCTTTTCAAATATCAAATTCCCGAAATGACTGGTCACTTGTTGTCCAATATATCTCACCCTTGACAGGCACCACTGTCACCAGATAGTCCAACGTTATTCAGTTCACCCGTCAGTGACTTTTAGGTGGTTTTCCCATCTGAGAAAGATATCCCCTATCCACAGCATAGATAACTAGCTGATTTGGGGAGAGGTCCAGCCTATGGGGCCCTGGACAATTTTGAGAATGGGGAATGCGCCAATCCATTCATTCACCATAGTAGCCATGTCACCAGATAGTCCACGTTATTCAGTTCACCCGTCAGTGACTTTTAAAGGGTAACTCATTAAAACAAATTTTTGCTATTGCATTCCTTATGGTAAATAACAAATATTTGTAATATACTTTGGTTAAAAAAAAGTTTTCTATGTTTTATTTGTGCTTAAAAAAAGAAGCTCAAGAGCACATTTTCCCCATCTTATACACAGATTTTGGACCGAAGCCCAAACACAGGAAGTGCAGCCTGGAGTGCTGGGGGGGGGGGGGGGGGGCGTGTCCAGCCTCATCCAATCATAGCTCCTCTCACACTTAACTGCCATATGCTGTTGGTTGGACACACACCCTTCAGCACTCCAGGCTGCACTTCCTGTGTTTGGACTTCGGTCCAAAATCTGTGTATGAGATGGGGGAAAATGTGCTCTGGAGCTTTTCTTAAGTACAAATAAGACTTAATTTTTTTTTAACCAAAGTATATTAGAAATATTTTTATATACCATAAAGAGTGCAATATCAAAAATTTTTTTAATGAGAGTGCCCATTTAAGTGGTTTTCCCATCTGAAAAAGATATCCCCTATCCACAGCATAGATAACTAGCTGATTTTGGGGGAGGTCCAGCCTATGGGGCCCTGGACAATTTTGAGAATGGGGATTGTGCCACTCCATTCATTCACCATAGTAGCCATGGAAACAGCCGAACCCATGTACTCGGGAGAGGGTTCACTTTTCCAAATGGGAAAACCCCTTTAATGTTAGGGTTGGTCAGTGAATGTAACACGCACAGGCTTTTCGACCTGCAGGCATACAGATAGTCATTCTCCAATGAGGATGACCCCCATTACCTATAATATTACAGCGTTTAATATTTCGGCTCCTTCCCCATTAGCTACCAAAAAGAGATGATTCTTGTAACAAGGTAACATAAAACACCACCACACACTTCAATGCAAACGTTTATTTATTTAAGACGCTCACGTCTGGCAATGGCAGGGTCTTGTCTTCAGGTCCCGTCAGCTGATATTACTGAGAATGTCATTTTCCACAGTATATTATTATTTTCCAAAATGTTGTCCAGAAAACGAAATATTTTTCCCAAATTACAAATAATTGTAACTTGCACAATAGACTGTACGTGGGGCCCAGAACGTGTCACGCGGCGACTTCTAATGCCTTTCGGAGGAGCTTCTATGCGTCTTTTCTATTACATAATGTCATCTTTTAGTGCAACTGTACGGGCTTCAAAGTGCAGGGTTGCCCAGCAACAAGAGAATTATGTGTCAGCGAACAATTAGCGGAGACGACACCCGGAGCCCAGCAACCATTTTCGGCATCGACATCAGGAAATCTTCCCGTGCAGCCTTTACACTCCCTCCATCCGTCTCCTTATCCTGCCATTTCTTTTTATTATTCCAGGGGGTGAAAGAAATATTGTATATAATGGAAATGTACATGTTCTCGCCAACTGTTCTAAAGATGAAATGTAAATAGTATCAAAGAGGGTCAGGAAGGAGACCTGCATGTCCAGATGAGCACTAGTAGGTCAATCCATGCACCAGCCAACGCTACAATTCCCATTCATCTGGATGGGGTTTTAGAAAATTGTTGCAATCCTTTTCAATGGACGACACCAGACGACCCCTTTGGGTTGGTTGTTGGAGGTAACATGAGCCTTCGTCCGCCAACCTGTGAACGGCTTCTTGTTACATGGTCTGTGCATATAGTTTTGCCCTGGCCACTATTCAGAAGTAAATGTTCCAGACGCTGTTTTCGCGCTGCGGAGTCCAGCCACGCCCCGCACGATACCACGGCCATGCCCCCGCAATGCAAGTCTATGGGAGGGGGCATGACTGCCGTCACATCCACTCCCAGAGACTTGCATTGAGGGGGCGTGGCCGTGACGTCACGAGGGGTGTGAACATTTACTTCCGATCGCTTGCCAGTGGAGAACCCCAGAGGAAATTCCTCCCCCCCCCCCCCCCAATATACTAGTGACAGAAAGGTAAACCGATTAGTAATTTACTTCTATTTAAAAAAAATCTTAATCCCTCCAGTTCTTAGCAGCTTCTGTATGCTCCAGAGGAAGTTGTGTAGTTCTTTCCAGTCAGACCACAGTGCTCTCTGCTGACACCTCTGTCAGGAGGGTTTGTTATGGGGATTTGCTCCTGCTCTGGACAGTTCCTGACACAGACAGAGGTGGCAGCAGAGAGCACTGTGGTCAGACTGGAAAAAAATACACAACTTCCTCTGTAGTATACAGCAGCTGATAAGTACTGGAAGGGTTAAGATTTTTATATAGAAGTCATTTACAAATTTGTTTTCCTTTCTGGCATTGAGGGGGCGGGGTGTGACATCATGAGGGGGCAGGGCTATGATGTCACGAGCTCCCGACGCCGTTCCAAACGCTGAGCAACAGAGTACCCCTTTAAGGGGTTAAACACTGATTTTCTGCAGGTCAGACTGGTAATCACATGACCCATGTACAATAACGGACTATGTGCATTTTGTGCTGGAATGAAACAGATGGCACTGTAGGACTAGTGATCATAAGTGCAAATGTTATAGGTAAAACAATAACTAAAAATTTTAAAAGAAAATGCAACCAAAAAACCTGAAATACTTGTTTAGTAGATTTATCACCAGCAGAACTACAGGGCGCCAGTGCATTATCAGTATTCTAACCTCATATGCCCCACCAGAGGTTACATAGATTTATTTTCTTGTGAATACAGCCTTGTAGTAGAAAATAACTTAAAAACAAATAGTGGAGGAGAACGCATGGGCTCACCCATCTTTGGTCTGGTCCACCACGCCTGCCAGGAGCTGGATAGTTTTGGGGTTCGGCTCTCCATCTCCAGTGACGTTCAGGTAACGTTTGACAAAGTCAGATGGGGACATAAAGCGCTCTCCATTTTTCTCCACGCTGGCATACTATGAAACACAACCAAAAAACATTAAAGTAGTCGTACAGTGCTTAGGGGATAAGTTTCAGATCCGACTGCTGGGGCCCCCACGATCTCCTGTACGGGGCCCCAGCAGCCCGCGGGAAGGGGGCGTGTTGACCACCGTAAGAAGGGGCGGCTGACACGCCCCCTCAATACAACTCTATGGCAGAGCCGGAGTGCTGCCATCTGCAATCTTCGGCTCTGCCATAGCGCAGTATTAAGTTGTCGTGTTGGCCGCCGCTTCATGTGGCCGTCGGACCCCCCGCGATCTGAAACTTATCCCCTATCCTTAGGATAGGGGATACGTTTTTCTGCACTGGACTACTCCTTTAAAAAGAAATAATCTTATTTTTTAAGTGCCATTTATTGTCTATGTTGCAGACTACAGGTAGGAGCCTTACCTTGACAAATATCGATTTCAGCTCAGCTGGATCAGCTCTCTTGGGCAACACTACCTGAAACGAGGAAAATAGAATTATGTAGATTTATACAGCAAAACATTGAGATTAGTAAATGGTGAAGGTAACAACGTCAACTTTATGATCTGTAAGGGATCAGACCTCGAGGACCCCTATAGATATGGAGAATAAAGAGGCTGCAGCGGACTAAAATGGTAAGTAATGTAATGTATGTACACAGTGACCATACCAGCAGAATAGTGAGTACAGCTCTGGGGTATAATACAGGATATAACTCAGGATCAGTACAGGATAAGTAACGTAATGTATGTACACAGTGACCTCACCAGCAGAATAGTGAGCACAGCTCTGGGGTATAATACAGGATATAACTCAGGATCAGTACAGGATAAGTAATGTAATGTATGTACACAGTGACCCCACCAGCAGAATAGTGAGTACAGCTCTGGAGCATAATACAGGATATAACTCAGGATCAGTACAGGATAAGTAATGTAATGTATGTACACAGTAACCCCACCAGCAGAATAGCGAGTACAGCTCTGGAGTATAATACAGGATATAACACAGGATCAGTACAGGATAAGTAATGTAATGTATGTACACAGTGACCTCACCAGCAGAATAGTGAGTACAGCTCTGGGGTATAATACAGGATATAACTCAGGATCAGTACAGGATAAGTAATGTATGTACACAGTGACCTCACCAGCAGAATAGCGAGTACAGCTCTGGGGTATAATACAGGATATAACTCAGGATCAGTACAGGATAAGTAATTTAATGTATGTACACAGTGACCTCACCAGCAGAATAGTGAGTACAGCTCTGGAGTATAATACAGGATATAACTCAGGATCAGTACAGGATAAGTAATGTAATGTATGTACACAGTGACCTCACCAGCAGAAAAGTGAGTACAGCTCTGGGGTATAATACAGGATATAACTCAGGATCAGTACAGGATAAGTAATGTACGTACATAGGAATAAAGGCCATGACTCACTGCAAGAAAACAATGTTACTTAAAGGGGTACTCCGGTGGAAAATATATTATATTTTAAATCAACTGGTGCCAGAAAGTTAATCAGATTTGTAAATTACTTATTAAAAATCTTAATCCTTCCAGTACTTCTCAGCCGCTGTATGCTCCAGAGGAAGTTCTTTTCTTTTAGAATTTATTTTCTGTCAGACCACAGTGCTCTCTGCTGACACCTCTGTCTGTGTCAAGAACTGTCAAGACCAGGAGAGGTTTGCTTTGGGGATTTTCTCCTGCTCTGGACAGTTCCTGATATGGACAGAGGTGTCAGCAGAGAGCACTGTGGTCAGACTGGAAAGAACTCAGCAGCTGATAAGTACTGGAAGGATTAAGATTTTTAAATAGAAGTAATTTACAAATCTGTGGATTTAAAAAAAATAATTGTTTCCAACAGAGTACCCCTTTAACTTTGTACACACTGTAATGTTTGTGAACAGCGAGCAAATATTATAAAACAAATATTCCAGACAAAAATAGCAAAAGGAGACACAGGAAGGGATGGGACTGAGCTGCAATACCAGGCACGGCCACTATGAAATATACAGCGCTGTGGCTGGAAAATAATGAAATATAGAAAAGGGTTTCCTCCTAACCAGGGTGCCTCCAGCCGTTGCAAAACTACAACTCCCAGCATGCCCGGACAGCCAAAGGCTGTCCGGGCATGCTGTGAGTTGTAGTTTTGCAACAGCTGGAGGCACCCTGGATGGGAAACAGTGGTATAGACAACGTCTTTGGCTCACATGCTTGAGGCAGAAATAATTTTATTTAGAAAAGGTTAGGGGCGAGAAAAGCACACCGGCGATAGGTAAATCAAATGAGCGATTAATGAGCGGCGGCGGTGACATATGTCAATTATATTTACGTGTATCGAGTGGAAACAGAGTCCTAATGCCCCGCGCCGCCATCAGCGGATCCCTTACACAAAAACTCCTTCCGCCGCAATCATTCAGTTTGAGACGTTAACAATTGAACATAACTGCAGAAAATCGAGAAAAACATACATTCTAAATAAGAGCCGCCGTCGCCGAGCCCTATACAGCCTCGCCGGGAAATTGTTTCAAGCAGGCTTGAGAAATCAGAATCACTCAGAGTAATATTATCCTACATTCCTATGCAAAAATATTTATTTATTAATTTTTTACACACTTTTCAGAAATTACTTTAAGTGTACGCGCAACAGACGGTGGAGAAACCCACAAGAAAAAAAATAAAATAAAATGTCATATAACTAAATACACCGGTAAACCAATACCTGAGAAGAGATATATATATATATATGCATATATAATGTGTGTGTATATGTGTATATATATATATATATATATATATATATATATATATATATATATATACACACACACACACTTATCTCTATATTTATCTATATTTATCTATATATACACCTATATTTATATTTATCTATATATACACGCCGACGAATAAGGACTCCTGCTGTGGGGGTGTCCCTTACTGCGCCTGCTCCGCCCCTATTCCGGAGGACAAGAGCGGGTGCCGGGAGTCCTTACCTGGCGTGGGATCGGGCCGGGTCGGGGCCCCAGGAGCGAGGCAGCAGCAGGCGGAAAGAGTGCAGCAGCAGGAGGAGGTAGGGCTGGCCTCCTGCTGTTGCTTAGCAACAACTCCCAGCATGCACAAAAGGGCATGCTGGGAGTTGTTGTTATGCAACAGAAAAAGGCACAACTATAACTCCCAGCATGCCCTTTGGTAGTTTGTGCATGCTGGGGGTTGTAGTTATGCAACAGCTGGAGGCACATTTTTTTCTATGAAAAAGTGTGTCTCCTGCTGTTGCATAACTGCATCTCCCAGCATGCACAGACAGCCAAAGGGCATGCTGAGAGTTGTAGTAGTGTGCCTTTAGCTGTTGCATAACTACAGCTCCCAGCATGCCTTTTGGCTGTCAGTGCATGCTGAGAGTTGTAGTTTTGCAACTGCTGAAGGCACACTAGCTGCGAAACAGTGTTTCGCAACCAGTGTGCATCCAGCTGTTGCAAACTTCAACTCCCAGCATGCACTGACAGACCGTACATGCTGGGAGGTTTGCCCCCCATGTACAGGGTACATTCACACGGGCGGGGGTTTACAGTGAGTTTCTCAGTGCAAGTTTGAGATGCAGTAAATTTCTGCTGCATCCCAAACTCCCAGTGGAAACTCACTGTAAACCCTAGCTGTGTGAATGTACCCTAAAAATACTACACTACACAAAATAAAGGGTAAAACACATATACACCCCCCACCCCCACCCCCCAAATAAAAAATGAAAAACATCTGGTATGGCAGTGTTTCCAAAACGGAGCCTCCAGCATTGCCGGACAGCCATTGACTGTCCAGGCATGCTGGGAGTTTTGCAACAGCTGGAGGCACCTTGTTTGGGAAACACTGCAGTAGGGTAATTTTGGTATCGGAGGCAAGTGTAATTCTTGCATCCAGGTCCATCCCTATGCCAATCCCAAATTTAGGCCTCAAATGCGCATGGTGCTCTCTCACTTCGGAGCCCTGTCGTATTTCAAGGAAACAGTTTAGGGCCACATATGGGGTATCTCCGTACTCGGGAGAAATTGCCTAAAAAATTTTAGTGGGCTTTTTCTCCTTTTACCCCTTATGAAAAGGTAAAGTTGGGGTCTACACCAGCATGTTATTGCAAAAAAAAGAAAAAACATTTTTTTACACTATAATGCTGGTGTTGCCCCATACTTTTCATTTGTATTTCATTTTCATTTCTAACACAATTTCTCCTGAAAACGAAAATACCCCATATGTGGACGTAAAATGCTCTGCGGGGGCACAACAAAGCTCAGGAATGAGAGCTCCATGACCATTTGAGGCCTAAAATTGGCGATTTTACAGCGGTTCTGCAAAAACGCAAAAAAATAAATAGCCACATGTGACCCCATTTTGGAAACTACAAAATGAAAAACGTAACATGGAACGTAACAAGAGGTATAGGGAGCCTTAACACCCCACAGATGTTTGACAAATTTTCGTCAAAGGTGGATGTGAAAATGAAAAAAAGAAATTTCACTAAAATGCTGGTGTTACCCTAAATTTTTCATTTTCACAAGGGAATATAGGAAGAAAAAAAAAAAAAAGCCCCCCAAAATTTGTAACCCCATTTCAAAAGAGAAAGAGCGCCGTTGGGCGCTTGGAGAGGGAGAGTGTCTGGAATTGAAGGCCATGTGTTTTTACAAAGCCCGAATATTGCCGGAACAGTGGACCCCCCCCCACACACACACACACACACACACACACGACCCCATTTTGGAAACTACACCCCTCACAGAATGTAACAATGGGTACAGTGAGCATTTACGCCCCACAGGTGTCTGAGATTTTTGGAACAGTGGTCTGTGCCCCTTATTAAATTCTGTGAGGGGTGTAGTTTCCAAAATGGGGTCACATGTGGGGGGTCCACTGTTCTGGCACCATGGGGGCTTTGTAAACACACATGGCCCCCGACTTCCATTCCAAACAAATTCTCTCTCCAAAAGCCCAATGGCGCTCCTTCTCTTCAGAGCATTGTAGTTCGCCCGCAGAGCACTTTACATCCACATATGGGGTATTTCCATACTCAGAAGAAATGGGGTTACACATTTTGGGAAGTTTTTTCTCCTATTACCCCTTGAGAAACTGAAAAATTTGGAGTAACACCAGCATTTAAGTGAAAAAAAAAATCTAATTTCATTTTAACGTCCAACAATAGCGGATATTTGTCAAACACCTGTAACCCCTTGTTACGTTCCTATGAAACGTCATGAGATATCGTCTACAGCTTGTAATGGAGAGAACATATTATGTGCAGGTCTCTGTGGATCGGTAGAAGCATAAAAGTCTTATATTAAACATAGTAAAGTCATCGACTACACTCAGAGCAGATAGGAGGCGCCAATTATTGCTTTATGGGAGAAAATACAATATTCAAAGGATAAAGTTGCAAATCAAACAAAAATGCCTGTTGTACACGTATACATGGCCTGTCCACAGTCTGCAGTGATCTGCTATCGGGAAGGATTTTCTACAGTCAGGGGTGGAAGACTGGAAACCAGTCTGCTGCATCTTCATCTAATACTGGGGGTCCAATTTAAACAATGTGGCCCAAATGACACATGGTCGTCCCTCAAATTCCCTAGACCACCAGGGAAAGGGGGATTTGCTCCTCCTCTAACCCAGGCTACCAGGGAAAGAGGCATTCACACTTCCTGTTCCCTAGACCACCAGTAAAACATGCATTTGCCCCTCCAGCGCCCTAGACCACCATAGAAAGAGGCATTCATCCCTCCTGTACCCTAGACCACAAGGGAAAGAGTCAGTTGCACCTCCTGTAATGTAGACCACCAGGGAAAAAAGGCATTTGCCTTTCCTGAAACCTAGACCCCCAAGGAAACATGCATTTGTCCCTCAGACACCCAAGACCTTTATGGAAAGAAGCAGTTGCCCCTCCTATACCCTAGACCACCAGGGAAAACAGTATTTACCCCTCCTGTACCCTAGACCACCTATCAAATAAGCATTTTCCCTCCAGGGAAGAGGCATTTACCCCTCCTGTACCCTAGACCACAAGGGAAAAAGGCATTTATTCCTCCTCTACCCTACAACACCAGGGAAAAATACATTTACCCCTTCAGCGCCCTAGACCAGCAAGGAAAAAGGCATTCACAGCTCCAATACCCTAAACCACCAGGAAAAAAGGGCATTCACAGCTCCAATACCCTAAACCACCAGGAAAAAAGGCATTTGCCCCTCTTGTACCCTAGACCATAAGTCTTTGACTCATCAGATACCCTAGACAACCAGGGATAAGGGCATTCGCATGTCTGGTAACCTAACCCAGTGGTATTTAGCCATATATTATCCACTTAAAAGTGGTTTACACGCATGTAGCACCCTAGACCACCAGGTATTCACTGCTCCAGTATCCTATCACATCCTCACTACTAGAGACCCCCAGGGAGTGAGAGTTCTCAAAGGGGTACTCCGGTGCACATTTTGTGAGCCGGACGCTGTGATCGTGACATCACAACCACTCCCTTTGTGATGTCACGCCACGCCCCCTCCATTCATGTCTATGGGAGGGGCGTGTCGGCAGACACGCCCCCTCCCATAGACATGAATGGAGGGGGCGTGGTGTGCCGAGGGGCATGGCCATGACATCACGACCACTGACGCAGGATAGGGGATAAGATGTATAGGAGCGGAGTACCCCTTTAAAGGGGTACTCCACTGGAAACCATTTTTTTTATTCTTTTTAATCAACTGTTGCCAGAAAGTTAAACAGATTTGTAAATGACTTCTATTAAAAAATCTTATTCCTTCCAGTACTTATGATCCACAGGAAGTTCTTTTATTTTTGAATTTCCTTTCTGTCTGACCACAGTGCTCTCTGCTGACACCTCTGTCCATGTCAGCAACTGTCCAGAGCAGGATAGGTTTTCTATGGGGATTTGCTCCTGCTCTGGACAGTTCCTGACATGGACAGAGGTGTCAGCAGAGAGCACTGTGGTCAGACAGAAAAGAAAAAAAAAAAAAAAAAAAAAAGAAAATAACTTCCTGTGGAGCATAAACAGCAGCTGATAAGTACTGGAAGGATTAAGATTTTTTAATAGAAGTGATTTACAAATCTGTATAACTTTCTGGCACCAGTTGATTTGATAACAGTACCTCTTTAAATTCAATCACCTATAGTAGTGTTTCCCAACCAGGGTTCCAGCTGCAAAACAAACACCCAGGATGTCCTGACAGAGTGCGCAGTGGAGTATCCCTTTAAGGCGAGACCTCCAACAAACTACCCCAAATCACCAGGGGAATCTGACATTATTGGAATATATATTTTCCTTATCTAAATTTATGTTATAGGCCATAATATACCAAAAAATGATCATATTTATTGTGGGTTGACAAGAGAGGGATCCAAATATTCGGTTATCGTGAAGTGCGGTCATTTGAGGGTCAGGAATAAGAAAGAAAAAAACTTGTCTCTGATCGTTGCTAATGCCTCTCCACAACTTAAATGCTTAAAATAATACAAAAAAAAAGAGTCAACCTGGCAGCTGAAGCCTCGAAGTGATAATCTGTTAAAGAGAAGCCACCAGGTGAAGATATATTGGAACAAAGTTGGCTCCGGTAATCCGTTTGTGGAAGCCACTTACCCCCGGACATAAAGGGTTTCAATTACCGAAGCATTGAGAGACTCCTCGGGGGTGAGGGAGAGGGAGCGCGACACGGAACACTCGAGATTCAAGGGAACGGGAGAAGCTGAAAAGAAGCCTTAAATCTGGATCAACGCGATATCCGGAGGAGCCGGCGGTGCGGCGGGTGGGGGGTGTAAGTGTTTTTTTTTATTCCTCATAAAAGATAATGGACAAGAAAAACTGGGAGTAAAATTGCTTTTTCTGCGACAACGGAAAAGGATAAAGATGCAGAATTTAATTTAAGAAGCATTTTACAGGGATAAACAATAAAATAAAAAAAGATGCGGCAATATGTCTTAAAGGGGTTATCCAGGAAAAAAAAAAAAAAAATATATATATATATATATATATAATCTCAACTGGCTCCATAAAGTTAAACAGGTTTTTAAATTACTTCTATTAAAAAAAAAATAAATCTTAATCCTTTCATTACTTATGAGCTTCTGAAGTTAAGGTTGTTCTTTTCCGTCTAAGTGCTCTCTGATGACACGTGTCTTGGGAACTGTCCAGAGTAGAAGAGGTTTGCTATGGGGATTTGCTTCTAAACTGGGCGGTTCCCGAGACACAGGTCATCAGAGAGCACTTAGACAGAAAAGAACAACCTTAACTTCAGGAGCTCATAAGTACTGAAAGGATTAAGATTTTTTTTAATAGAAGTAATTTACAAATCTGTTTAACTTTCTGGAGCCAGTTGATAGATATATATATCTAAAAAATATATCGATGACCCATTTAAGACCATTTTTTTCCCCCGCTGCTGACCTGGGATGCGGAGAATAAGAATGTGACAGACAGCGCGGATCTACAGGGGTGGGAGTTGGGAAAAGTCGCGGCTTACATGGCGGCGAACGTGCGCAAGTATGAAGACTTCTATAATAGACAACAGTATTCAAAAATAATGGAACGGTTACATGTATGTGAGCGGGGTGGAAGCACCCCGCCGTGGATTTAAAGGGGTACTCCGCTGCTCTGTGTTTGGAACAAACTGTTCCGAACGCTGGAGCCGGCAGCTCGTGACGTCATAGCCCCGCCCCCTCATGACGCCACGCCCAGCCCCCTCAATGCAAGTCTATGGGATGGGGCGTGACAACCGTCACGCCCCCTCCCATAGACTTGCATTGAGGGGGCGGGGCTAAGACATCACGAGCTCCCGGAACCAGCTCCAGTGTTCGGAACAGTTTGTTCCAAACGCTGGACAGCAGAGTACCCCTTTAAAGGAACAGTCCATTCTTACAGAAATTAAAGGTCTACTCCCATCCTGATTGGTTTGAGAGCCACAAGTTGGGAAACTCTGTCAAAGTGATAAAACCACCAGAAAAAAAAAAATGCATTCCCTCCCCTCCCGTACCCTAGACCACCAGGTAAATAGGCATTTGACCCTCTGATATTCTATACCACTAGGGAATAGCACATTTACCCACTGGTACCCTAGACCTGCAGGAAAAAAGGCATTCCTCCCACCTCCTGTACCTTAGACCACCAGGGGAAAGGAATTTAAAAAGGGGTTATCCAGGAAAAAACTTTTTTTTATATATCAACTGGCTCCAGAAAGTTGAACAGATATGTAAATTACTTCTATTAAAAAATCTTAATCCTTTCAGTACTTATGAGCTGCTGAAGTTGAGTTGTTCTTTTCTGTCTAAGTGCTCTCTGATGACACCTGTCTCAGGAACCGCCCAGTTTAGAAGCAAATCCCCATAGCAAACCTCTTCTAAACTGGGCGTTTCCCGAGACAAGCAGAGATGTCAGCAGAGAGCACTGTTACCAGACCGAAAGGAACAACTCAACTTCAGAAGCTGATCATTATTGGAAGGATTAAGATTTTTTTTTAACATAATTATTATTATTATATTATACTTATATTATATTATTTTATAATAGATAGATAGGAGATATAGAGAATATATATATATATATATATATATATATATATATATATCTCTATTTTAAAAATAAAAAAATAAAGTTTTTTTTTTTTCCTGGAATACCCCTTGAACCTTACTGTACCCTAAACCACCAGGGAAAAAGGCGTAACCCCCTTCTGTAACCCAAACCATCAGGGAAACAGACATTTCCTACTCCAGTACCTCAGACCACAAGGGAAAAAGGCATTCCCTACTCCTGTACCCTAGACCACCAGGGAAAGGGGCATTTGCCCCTCTTGTACCCTCGAACACAATAAACTTGCATTTCCCCCCCCATAGTGCCCTAGACCACCAGGGAAAAAGGCATTCACACCTCTGATACCCTAAACCTCTGGGGGGGGGGGGGGGGGGGGGGGGGAGGTGAAAAAAATAAATAAAAGAATAAAAAGCATCTGCCCCCCCCCCCCCCCCCCCCCCCGATGCCTAGACGACCAGGGAAAAAGCCCCCCCCCCCCCTATCCTGTACTCTGGACCACCAGGAAAAGGAGGCATTTAACCTGCTGATATTTTATATAACTATGAAAAGGAGCACTGACCCACCGGTACTGAGACCACCAGGGAAGGGGAATTCGCAATGCTAGTACTCTAGAAAACCAAAGAAACAAGAAAACCTAGTGTTCGGCTCGGTTAACACTGCGGAATTTCTGCCTGCAATTCTTCTTTGAAATTGCAGGCAGAAATTCCGCTTACTAAAATGTATAGAGTAGTGAATGGGTTTCCCTTCACAAATTCCGAAGCGTGAATTTGTGAAACGGAATTTGTGAACGGAAAATCCGCTTGGAAATTTCCGCCTGAAGAAAGGCGTTGCTCATTCTTCAGGCGGAAATACTCGCGGAACACATTGCAGTCTATTGGAGACCGCAGTGTCCGCGCGGTCCAGCGCCGACG